>NW_006399925.1:3502492-3509077 GCF_000299155.1 Elephantulus edwardii
ACTGACAAAGGAGATTAATCAGAACTGACTTTGACAAGCACTGTGGCAATTGGACAATTAAAACAGACATTCGGATGGCGGGGAAGAAGAACAAACTGGGGACGAGGGTGGAGAGAATGGTGCGGCAATGAAGGAGTGAAAGCCCAGAATCCCTGTGAATGTTCATTGAAATTAATAAAATTTAATAATAATTTAAAAAAAGAATTATTAACTAATCCAAGTTATGGAGGTAGTGAGGAGCCATGAATTAAACAAAGACACTCATACCATCAGGATTTTGAAGGACTTATGATCCAATATCCACATTGAACCTGAACCTCGGAGATATTATATGTTAGGACTAGAGCTAAATATTTTATTTGACCTCAGATTTCCATACCATAAAATATGTAGTCATGCTTTGGTATTTGGACAGACATTTAAAGGAAACAATGCAAATAAGAAGATGAACCACGGAAATCTAAAGATAATTTTACCAAAAGAGATATTCCACTTTGACTATTTGTCAGTTGCCATTGACACCATGAATTATCCCCAGTCTCTTACAGGAAGCTGTGGTGACCTGGAAAATAGAGAGTTGCACTGACAACCTAAAGGCAGGTGGTTTGAATTCACTGGTCCCTCCATGAAAGAAAATGGATAATCTCTTCCCACATTAGCAATATCTTAATGGAGAGTCAGTTATGAGTTGGCCCCCACTCAAGAGCTATGGGCTGAGTTGAATACCCTTTTATATTGGTCTAACTCTCTCCAGTTTTGTTGGTTGTGGAGTTCCAGTAGGCTTTTGAGGCTCTAAATTACAGGCAGACTGGAGTAGACTGCCCAACTTTCTCCTACAGAGCTGTTTAGATAATTGGTAACAAGGAAGCAGGTTTACATATTCAAATATTCTGTTAATTTTGAAAAGCAGTTTTGTTTTGGATGGGATTTTTTTAAGAATTTATCTTTGAATACAGATCAGTAATTAACAAATTGAATGATTACCAACATATCAAGTTTTTTCTTAAGGTATTTTTTATAGTAATTTTATTGTGCATGTCATAATCATAGTTAAAATGATCTAGCTAAACTAAAACAATTTTTAAAATCCGTTTAAATCATAGTTCACATTTTATAATTTTTAAATTGTCTATTAGGTATGATAGAATCTTTTGAAAATAAAGAGTAACATGTGACTGAAAGGCATATAACAATCATACTTCAAAGGATTTTCATGTTTTTCACTACTGTTAGTTCCCACTACAGTGAAATATGTTCCCATGCATAGAAATTGTGTAGGGGAAAATAGAACATCCTAATAGGATTTATATGATTATAAATCTTTAATTTTAAATAAGCAGACTGTTACATTTTTTTTCCTCAGGAATAGCTGGTGGTTTCGAACACTTAGCAGACTACTGTTTAACTGCTGTGCCTCAGGGTTCTCTTTCTTGCTCATCAGGGAAGGTTAACAAAGGCATTCTTAAGACAGGTTCTGGACAGCTGCAAGATGTCTTTTCTGTGTAATAATTTATGTAGCTAAAAGATAAGTAAATTAATCTTCATTACCAATTCACCAGATAGCTAGAGTCAAATCCGAACTACCAGTCCCTCAGTGCAGGAAGGAAATCATTCCCATCACAGATTGCATGTTTTCTTGTGAAGCCAGGTGCACTTGTGACAGATTTTGGCAACAAGAATGATTTTCAACCCTGGACAAGCCTGCCAGTTGCTTCTGCTTACTTTTCTTCATGCCTCTTGATGAGGGGCAATCACGATTAGACAAATCACATTGTCTCTAGTCTGGTCCCCTTTCCCTTAGCCATGATTCATTCTGACAAGGAAAGTTTAAAAGCAACAAGTAAAATATGATAAACAATATCCATCATAGCATAGGAGAGCCTGGCTAAAAGCTTTCTGTCACTATTAATAATGCTGTTTAGTTTTCAACTTCCCCCGTATTGCATTAGTAGCAAATGTGAAATAACAAGAGCAAATGTGCAGTATGGACTACCTGTGTGATGTTGGGTTGTGATTGAAACTGTGTCCTCTCCATTACCTCCCCTGATTCTATCATCTGTGTCAGCCCACAAGACTTACTTGAGGCAAGCCATTACATAAAATTAGACATGGAAGCACCAAAGATTTAACTCTTCAACTCTCTTGTAGTTTTTACTCACATTATTGTTGTTATTGTTATGTGCCATTGAATTACCTGTGACCCATAATGACCCTATGTACAGCAGCTCTGAACCTTTCCCTGTTCTAAGCCAGTCTCACTAATTCCGACACACCAATCCCCATTGTCCTAATTACTGAATTAATCCATCTCATTCAGGGTCTTCCTCTCCTGCACTGTCCCTCCACCCTTCCAAGCATGATGTCTTTCTCCAAGGACCATTTTTACACCTTGTTATGGAGCATTGAGTTGGTTCTTCCTGACAAAAATTCTGTTGTGAAAAGAGCAAGGGTCATGTGAGGATTGTCATATTAGACCTTTACCAACTTCACAAAGGGGAACTGCTCCTATCAACAACATCAACAACACAAAACCAAATCCTGTAAGGTCAGACATGCCCCCCATGCTCCTGTACCTCTTTCTATTCATCTCAACATCAACCTTACTGCAAAAGCTCACAGATCACACAGATCCATGTTGGGAAGTCAAAAGGTTATAATCTAGGTTAGTAATAGGATACAGTCAGGACAAATTCCAAAAAGTGTTCACAGACACCTCAGCTCTGAGTTTTACAGTTTTAAGCCAGTGTCCAAAGTTCTCGGTTCTTTCAATATTGACTCTCTGCCCCACCCCACCTTCCAGTTGTCCAACAAACTTGGGCAAAGGTCTTTAGCTTAGCCCTGGTTCTGTCTGTCTGTGGGAGAAGCAGTCCCAAGGTAGCTCCATCTCATGTTATTCTCAGTTCCTCCATGCCTGCAGCTGCCATAGACACAGCTGGAGCAAGAATTTCTGAGCTAGAAGAAAGTGCTACATGCTCTTCCTTCTCCGCCTTTTCCTCCTCCTCCTCTTCCTCCTCCTCCTCCTTCTTCATCTCTGACAGGAAAGATGACCTTCTTCCCACTACTGCATTACTCAATTGTGGGTAGGCTAACATGTCCTATTTGGATATTCCCATCCTCCACATGGTCAAGCCAAGCTATAGCTAAGAAAATAATATTGAAAGATATATCTTCTATTCATCATCAGGACCATAATTCAAAGTGGAAATTCATCTTTAGTTTTCCTTATTTATTGTTCTACTTTCATACCAATTTACAGCAGTCAAAAAATACCCTAGTTCGAACAACAACAGCGTAGAGAGAACTCATTTGGCCTAGTAGATAGAAATTTATGCTACCAAGCCAAAGGTGGGTGATTTTAATCTGAGGCCTTCAGGCCTGGTTTTAATTGTTTTTGGTCAAACATTGTTCTAAGTGGTATAGTACTTGTCTGTCTATTTGTTGTACAGAGGTAACTTGTGGTTGCTGTGATGTTAAACACTCTGACACTAATGTGTCAATTGTAATAATGGTTACCCATGGTGGACAGTGTTTGGTGGACCTTCTCAATTAAAACAAGTTTGGAAGCAGGAGTGGCATCCACTTAGGAAATAGCTTGCTTCTGGAAACTCTATGAACTTGGAGAAACAATGAATGCGTTACAAGTGTTCAGGTCTTTTGTTCATAGGGTGGCTATGAGTTGTATACAATTCAAATGCACTTAACAACAACAGTTTGAATCATGTGTGCTTTATTCTTTAAAGTAAAATTCTTGCTCTTTATCACATTAAAGACATCCTTTTCAGAAGAGAGCTCTGGTGCTGGAGAAGTGTATTGAATTTGCCATGGACTGCCAGGAGAACAAACAAGTTCATCCTAGAGAGGGTGCAATCAGGCTGCTCCTTGAAAGCAAGGATTCTGAGGCTTCACGTGACATAATATGGCCATATTTCAAAAAGTTACCACTCCTTAAATAGGGACATCATGCTTGGGAAGGAGAGGTACAATGTGAGAAAGGAAGACTCTCTCTGAGATGGATTGATTCAGTGACTGGAGTAATGAGGGTAGGAATTTCAGAGACGATATGGTTGGCACAGGATAGAGCAGGGTTCAGAGGTACATAGGGTAGCTATGAGTTGCAAACGATGTGATGCACATAACAACAACAACAGCAACTAAAACAGCAATCTATTGTTTGATTTCTTGACTATTACTTTAGTGGCCATTGATTGTAGATCCATGTGAAATTGATTCTAAAATACATTGTAATGGATTTGATTGTAATGGATCCACTACAATGGACTGGAAGATCTATCATGAAAGCAATGATCCTCTGCTTTTATAATGTTTTACCGGCCAATTGTTTTAGAAGAAAGAATCAGAAATCTCACTTCTGAGTCTGTTTTAGTACAGAAGCTTGGCTGGAACCTTTCACTACAAGTGAGTTTGTTGATAATTGAACTACTAGGGTCATAATTTCCTGCATCATTGTTGTTGTTAGGTGCCATGGAGTCGAGTCTGAGCCTTATGAACAACATAAGTCAGCATCATAGCAATCCTTACAATGTAACAACACTATTACATTCTCCCTGTGTTTTCCATCTCCATTTGCCCTTATATTCTGTACCTTCATATCTTCCAAATTCTATCTCTGGAAAGATACTGTTCTTTGGATCAGTTTTTCTAAGGATTACTTGCCTTCTTTATCATATTGTTTATCACATAGGCTTGTCCATCATTTTGTTAAAAGTTGAGTGTCTGAAATAAGTTAAACTCCAGGCTTCAAGATAATCTAAGAGTCATAGATTAATATTGAATTTTGTCTTCAATTTTTTACTTGGTCTTGTTCTTCTGACACTTAATTTCCCCAAATTCTTTGGAGTGTGATGATCTATCTGGATCTGCAGGATCCTATGACTTTCCAGAAGCTACGTCAGTCACATTTCAGTGTATGTGCATATATGTGAAGGTGTAGTCCACAGAGAGTTGTGCTGCTAATCCAAAGACTGCTCCTCTCTGGTGGTTCAAATCCACTAGCCATTCTGAAGGAAAAAGCCAGAGAATATCCTCCCATGCAATTTACTGCCTATGAAAATTAGTGATGGGTCACCTATAAATCAGTTCTGATTGCAACCACTTATTAAAAGAAAGAACTTAATAGAATAAGAGATTAATAAGCTCAATATTAATTACACTGAAATAATGGCTGAAATGCACTAATAAAGAAAGACAAAGTAGCAGGGGGTGAGGTGGAGGTGGAGGGGGATGTATACCAACAAAGAAGTTTATCTTTTGCTTTTCAAAGAGAGGAGCGAACTTGGGGGAGAGGGTTACAGAAAAAAAGTGTGACACTGAATGAATGAAAATCCAAAATCTCTGTAAATGTCCATTAAAATTAATAAAATAAAATTTAAAAACCACAAATAAATCAATACGCTGTCCACAGAAACATGCTTGTAAAACAAAGATAAAAACATGAAAAATGAAACGGTGAAAAAATATATACGAATCAAAAAATGTCAACCAAGAAAAAAAGCAGGAGTAGAAATATTATATAGACTTCAGTGAATGTCCATCCTAAAAGACAAAGAAGGACACTGTATGATGCTGAAGGGTCAAAAGAACAAGATCAGATCAGATAGCCATAACAACTATCTATGCACCAAATGATAAAACAAATGTTAACAGAACTAAAAAAAGAAGTAGACAACAGCACAACAATAGTAGAAGCCTTCAAAACACCACTCTTAAGGAAAGATAGAATGAACAGAAATAAACTCTACAAATATGCTGAATACATAAACTATATAATCAACCAACTTGCTCTCATAGATATATACAGGCTAATTTACCCTAAAAAAAAACACAAAACCATAACCAATCCTCAATATATATTCTTCTCCAGTGCATATGAAACATTTACATGAGTAGATTTTAATTTAGGTCACAAAGCAAACCACAAAAAAATTTTAAAGAGTCAAAATAATACAAACCAATAATACAATGTTATAGAATTTGCAATGAACAACAAAGAGATAAAGGAGAAAAACAATGTACCTGGAAGGTAATCAACACTCTGCTTGAACTTGAGTGGGTAATAAGAAAACAAACAAACAAACAAACAAAAATAAATTTTTCTTAAACAAACAAAGAATGAAAATATAACTTACCAAACCTTCTGGAATACAGTATAAAACAGTACTTAGAGGTCAGTTCATAGGAATCAGCAAACACATTAAAAGGGAAGAAAGTATGAAAATCATCTGTTTAACCTAATATCTTCAACAAATGGGGGGAAAGCAATAAATCCTGACAATCTCTAAAAGAAAGGGAATTTTAAAAATTAGGCTACAAATAAATGGAATAGAAAACAAACAAAAAATTGTAACTACCAACAAGACAATTCATTGATTCTTTAAAAGGGTAAGTTAAATAGACACCCAATGGCAAACTAAAAAGGGATAAGAAAGAAAACACACAAATTTCAGAATGAGAAATAAAAGATGTAACATCACAACAGAACAAACTGAAATTTAAAAAAGTACAAATGAACATTTTAAAAACTATTGTTGCTGGGGTAATGGGGATAGGGATATTGAAGACAATAAG
>NW_006399925.1:3509177-3511426 GCF_000299155.1 Elephantulus edwardii
GAGGAAATTCACAAGTACTTAGAAACTCATAACTCACCCAAACTGACACACTGAAGTAGAACACCTATTTTAGCAATATAAATATTCCATTATGCACACCCATGTTTATTGCAGCTTTGTTCACAAAGCAAGGAGTTGGAAACAACCTAAATACCCATAAACAAACGATTGGATAGAGAAGCTGTGGTATATTCACACAATGGAATAATATGCTGCATTGAAAACCAAGGAACTCATGCAATATTATTCAAAATGGGTGACTCTGGAGGACATTGTGCTGAATGAAGTATCTCAGTCACAAAAGGACAAATATTTCATGGTGCCACGACTGTAAAACAGGACTGACCTTGGGGTCGGGGAGAGACTGAGAAAGATGGGTTCAATAATGTATACTGCATTGAAACAGATGAGGGAGAAAACTGATTTAAAAGGGATATGTGATAAGGTATTTTTGTCATGACAAGAGTCTAGAGCGAAGGCTACATGGTGGAGTGGACCTGGGGGAGGGTTGTAAAACAGTGAAAGAATTTGTCTTTTACTTTTCCAAGAGGGTAGTGTACTAGGGGGGAGGGTTGGGAGGGGAAAAAAGTGCAACAATGAATGAATGGAAACCCAAAGTCTCTGTAAATTTTTACTGAAATTAATAAATTTAAATAAAAAAAGTAACACAAACCCCCCAATAAATATTGCATTAGATAAAAATAGAAATTGTGTCATCAATGTCATTTTAATCAAAACTTTTGCAATCAACAGGGTCATATTGTATTTTAGAAACATGATTACTTTAATGAAATGGATTAATAACTACCTTTATTTTCAGTTTCTCTTGCCTTCTTTAGTGTTAGTTGCTTTGTCTCTCTGCCAGTTGGATTTTTTGCTGATTTACAACTACCCCAAAATTAGTTAGTTAAAACCATAAATTTATGTTTTCTCAATGTTGTGTGTTGGATTTCAGAGTTCTTATCTTGAACTCTAGACTGATCTTTACAAGCAGTTAATGGTTTGCCTGGACTGTACAGTCTCAAATGACACCACAGAGAAGTTTACTGTTTGTAGGTTCCTTAGCCTAAACAAACAAACAAACAAAATAACAACAACAACAACAAAAAAAAAACCTCAATGGAAATAATTCCATCCAGTCTATGTCGTCTTTCATCTTCCAGTAAACCAACCTGAGTATCTTCCTAGAATGCTCTCAAGAATCACAACAGCAGCATTAGAAGGAAAATGAGGAATCTTTTCAAATGTGTCTGTGTCATATTTTCTGATGTACTACTGATCTAAACAAGATGAGCCAAGCCCAGAATCAAAGGGTAAGAAATTAATTTAGCCTTCTATTACTTTTTTCTTCATGTTTCTAATATCCAGAGGAGAAAGCTAGTCCAAAAACAGGTGTTAAAAAGTTGCTTTGGGTTTCATGTGTGTTTGTGTATGTGTGTGTGTGTGTGTATGGTTCTCCCTATACAAACTCATGTGCACTATAAGATTTTATAGAGATAAGTTAAGGATAAAATAATTAGATATTGAAAAAAAATTATTCAAATAATGGATATTACAAAGACCGTTTACTCTTTCTATAGGCACATAATGAGACAGAATCAACTAGACAGTGGTAGGTAGGCTAGATACAGAGACATAAATGCAAACTAAAAGAATTACAGAAAGTTAGGTGCACTGGAGAACTATAGGAATGAAATATTGACACATGATTAAACTTCCCTAAAGGTTTTTGCGTGGCTTTTGCCTGACTAGTTAACCTGTTAAAACACACTGCGAGTATCCGTGTGTGTGCATATATGTTTGTACACAAATAAATATTCCCTTTGGAAAATACTTCTTTCTATTTTATGATATCTGCATTGAACAACTTTAAAGTGTCCAGGCACTTTTGTGTATTATCTTACTAGTTCCTCCCAGCAGTCCACGAAGAAATCATTATTCTTATCATGCAAATAAGGAATGTTAAGAGAAAGAACTAGTTAAGAAACTTGTAAGACAATCATAAAGGAGAGAACATCTTATTCTTAGGGAGATAGCAACTATAGCCATCATAACAGTAAAAGAAGTCAGTAAAAGATGAAAATCATTGTAATTCAGTCTTGAGTTCTTTTCAACAAATACTTATTATCCACTGTATGCCTCCATCTCTAACCACATGGAATTTACATTTAAATGTACAGAGAACCAACATAAATCTTAAAAGAACCCCTTTATTTGAACAAAAAATGAAAGTTATTGTTATTGTTGTT
>NW_006399925.1:3511807-3512603 GCF_000299155.1 Elephantulus edwardii
TAATTCTTATTTAGAGAGCTTTGGTGGCCTAGTGGTAAGAAGCTGTGCTTCAATCCCAAAGGTACACAGTTCAAATTCACCAGCTGCTCTATGGGAGAAAGTTGGGCAATCTTCTTGTATGTAGTGAACTGCCTCTGAAAACCTTCTGGAGGGTCAACTATGGGTCATTCTGACTTGTCAGTACTCAACAACAACAACAACATTCTTACTATAATTGATTTTTTTAAATGCTGGTTTATTTAAAAATTTCTATACATTTGTTTTATGGTATATCTAATATATTTCAACTGTTTTGCTTAGGTAAATTTATACTAAACTTTTTTCTATCACTGTATTATAGTAATTAATTAATTTTTAATGTGGTTAAACATAATACTCTTTATTCTTATATTTTCACTTGATAAACCTATAAACTATGACCAGGCTTTCTCATTTGTTGTTATTGTTGATTGCCTTTGAGTCGAGAACAACTCATATCGACCCTATGAACAAAAGTCCTGAAGCACCTCTACAACTATTAACATTTATCAGAGTTCATAGAGTTTCCAGAGGCTGGTTGTTTAGGAAGTGGATGTCACTTCTGCTATGAACATTCTTGTGTAACTTTTCTTCTTTTGATTTAGTTAACTGAGTTTAAATGATTTCTCATGTGATCTTCATATTTTAGTGGATTTCCCCCCCATCATCTGTAAATTGACTATGCATGTGTGTGTGTGTGTGTGTGTGTGTGTATGTGTGTGTGTGTATCTATCTGTATACTGCTTTGATGAATTTTATAAAAACTTTATTGGAGAAA
>NW_006399925.1:3512703-3520222 GCF_000299155.1 Elephantulus edwardii
TAATAATTTAATTAGACAAAGTTTTACAATGCAACAACATATGTCTCAAAAGAAATATATGCTTACATAAATGATTATAAGCAAAATGTAAAAAAAGTCTGATTTATCACTTAGTAGTTGTTTCGTGCTGTGCAGTCAGCTACAATCCTATGCGAATAGCTCTGAACCCTTCTCTATCCTGAGCCAATCTCATTGTCTCAGACATACTTCCCCTTATTACTCCAGTTACTGTGAAAATCCATCTCATTTGGGGTCTTTTCCCCTTGCTATCTCTCCACGCTTCTACGTAACAGGATCAAGAATATTTAATCACTCTTTAGCCAACTCCCTCAAAAAACTATGCTTTCCTGGGTTTTAAGGAGAGAATTAGAAGTGTAAATTTTTAAAACTACCTGCCAAAAAGCCATTACAGTAAATTTAAAATGTCTTGCCTACTTATTTCACTATTACTGATTTCTCCTCTACTCAATATGTATGTGGAGTCCATGCACACCATTGATGGTCTTAAGATTTAATAAACATGACAGGAAGCAGAAAGAATGACACAAATCTTGCCCAGAATTTTATACTGATGCAGACTTATAGATTCTTGAGAGGAGGGACATCAGAGTGAGTCTTCAGTCAGTCCTGCATTACTAAGCAAGATTTCTTTACGGAAATGACACTGATTTGCACCTTGAAGAATGTGTATAAAATTGTGAATTGAGGAAAGTAGAATTGTATCTGAAAACAGAGGAAATAACTTCTGGTAGAGAAAAATTTGCTCATATTGAATGATGTGTTGGTGTTCATGGCTAGTTTGGGAATGGTCTCATATCTGCAAGTATGTTTTCTTAGGGTTGAGGAAGGAAGGAAAAAAATTGATACAGAAAAATAAGATAATTGTGTTTTGAGTATTAGACTGCAAAATTTCTCCTTATTTTGAATTTTAACATACGGACCAAATAAATATTAGAAGAGACTTAGATTGTTTCATTTTGAGGTGAATTCTTAGAAGAAAGGCAAACTTCAATTTCTGGGGTCTGTTCATACATGCTGATTTGAATTGATTTGCACATTTCTGGGAAATTATTGAACTACTTCCAGTCAGTCAGTATAGTTGGGGCTGAGTTCCGTTGGTGAAACAAATTCAGTAGTAAATTATCATCCTTTCTAATACCATTTTAAATTTATATATCACTTTTTCCCCCTCAAGTGTTCAAAGCACTTCACATATATCAATACCTTTCTCCTAATGGTTTTGAGTTAATTAGTTATAGGTAATAGTATGCTTATTTTATAGATATTGAAATCTGACATGTTGTTGAAAGAATCTGCCTAAGGTACCATTGCATCGTGACTATCATTAAGCTATACATTTTATCAATCTTTTTGCATGTAAGTCATCATATAAGTAAAAATCCGATAAAAATTTCCTCTCTAATTGATTGCATATATTGACTATTTTGCATTAACTTTACAATTTTAAAATAAATTACACTAACACATGATAGAAATTTCTAGAACTAATGAAAAGGTGCAAAAATGAAATAATTAAACCATCACATTTCTCATAATTTAAGTTATATGAACATCCTTTCACACATTTTATGCAATCATTGCAAAGTAAAGTAACATTTAGGAGCAAAAAGGGTGAAAAGAGTACAGAAATATGTAAAAAAAATTAGTATAGGCAAGAGACCTGAGTAGAAAGACAACTAGTAGGCTTTGTCAAAAATTCAGTGATGTTTCAATTAAAATGACAATACTATGTGAGCCAGTAATTAACATTTTTAGATGAATTTGGTAAACGATAACAAGTTAACAAGTCCTGTTCTTATCTTTACACTTATGTATAAACGAGATTAGGTATAGAGATAGATAAAAAGATAAATAGATATCTTGTTGTTGTTGCTCCGAACTGTGCTGTTCTATTCTTGGCTACCCTATGAAATATAGTTCTGAACTCTGCCCTATGCTGAGCCAATCTCAGTGTTTCCTACACACCAACACTCATTACTACTGCTACGATACCAATTCATCTTATTCAGAGTCTTCTTCTGCCCTGTTCCTCCACCCTTCCAAGCATGATGTCCTTCTCAAAAGACTGGTCTCTCCTGGCAACATAACCAAGATATGTGAGATAGAGCTTCCAAATCCTTGGAAGAAAACTTGGAAGTTCCTCTAAGAAGGAACTTGGATTCACCCTCTCCGGGACAGACCTGTTTATTATCTCAGCAGTTCATGATCTGTTAGTCTTCCCTAGCACCGTAACTCAACGACATCGATTCTTCTGTCTTCCTTAGTAATTGTCTAGTTCTTTGATGAATAGCAAGGAATTGCAAAGACTGTGGCCTGAGTCAGGCATACCTTATCACTAGACTGACCTTGTTGTTCTATAGCACTCTGGTGAGGTCCCAGAAAGCAGATATTTCCAAATATGATTTGCTTTTTTGATATCCTAACTGCTGGTGCCAAGAGTGCTGATTGTGAAACTGAGCAAGTTGAAATTGTTAACAATTTCAATCACTTTACCACCTATCATAGTGCTGCCAATTGTTTCAGTAGTGAGAATATTTGTTATTTGGATGTTGAGTATGAAGACTATAGTTCTTGACCTTCTGCAGCAAATGTTTCATCAAGTCTTCCTCAGTTTCAACAAGGAAGGTTGTGTCATCTGCATAATGGAAGTTGTTGTTGAGTCTTTTTTCAGTTCTAATGCCACATTCCTCCTAACAAAGTCCAGGCTTCTGAGTGATCTGTTTCACATACAGATTGAAATGATGACACATTTCTTTCCTGATTTTGAAACATCCTTGCTCTGCTCTTCTTGGTCCAAGTATGGGTTTCACATAAGCACCATCAAGCATTCTGAGATTTTTATTCTTCTCAATGTTGACCACAATTTGTTTTGACCAACATATCCAAATGTCTTTGTATGGTCAATGAAACACAGATAGACATTCCTCTGGTATTCTATGTTTTTGGTCAACTTCCATGTGACATTTGCTACGATGTCCCTAGTGTTACAGCCTCTTTTAAACTAAGCTTGTATTTCTGGTAGTTCTCTGTCAAAGTACTGTTCCAGTCATTTTTGGATAACCTTCAGCAGGATTTTGCTTATGCATGATATTAGTGATGTTGTTGGTGTTGTTAAGTGCTGTCGAGTTGTAGGCAACTCAAAGAGACCCTATGGAAAAAAGACCTGAATGCTTGTATAACTTTCATCTTTTCTCCAGGTTCATAGGGTTCCCGGAGGCAAGCTATTTCAGAAGTGGATGCCACTCCTGCTTACAAGCTTTTTTTTAACTGGGGAGCTCCACCAAACACTGTCTACCGTGGTAGCCACTATTACATTTGACATATCAATGTCATAGTGTTCAGCTTCACAGCAACCATGAGTTACCTCTGTACAGCAAGTGGACACACCAGAGCTATGTGACCTAGAAGAATGTTTCACCAAAAACAATTAAAAACAGACCTGAGGGCTGCAGATTACAGTTACCCACCTTTGGCTTGGTAGCATCACTTTCTGTCCAATAGGACAAAATTGTTCAATAATTTCCACAGTATTTTGGATCATGCCTCTGGAAACTCTATGAATTTTGACAAATGATGATAGTTATAGAAAGGCTTCAGGCCTTCTGTTTATAGGGGCGCTATGAGATGTGCTCGACTCGACTACAATTAGCAATAAGAACAACAACAACACTGTTTTGGATCACCTTTTTTTATTAGAATGGGAATAAGTATAGATCTCTTTCAGTCAGATTGATGAATAGTTATCCTTCAGATTTCTTAGCACAAACTGGTGAGTACTTCCAAGGCTGCATTGATGTGCTGAACTATATAAACTGATATTCCATCATTTCCTGGGGCCTTGTTTTATGTCATTTCCTTCAGAGCAACTTGAACCTCCTCCTGCATCACCACAGTCTCCTGATCATGTGAAGTTTCTTCAAATTATTCTTTGTCAGCCATTTTTTAGGTGGGGGGGTACAGTGACACAGTGCCACTTTGTGACTTCCATCTTCTAATGCTTCCAGGAACATAAATATTCTGACCATAGTGTCTTTAAGTATTTCAACTTGAGGCTTGAATTTGTTCTTCAGTTACTTCAGCTTAACAAGTACTGAACGAGTTTATCTTTTTTGATTTTCTGACTCTAGCTCTCTGTACATTTTATTGTAATACTTTGCTTTGTCTTCATAAGCTCCTTTTGAAGTCTTCAATTCAACTCCTTCATTTCCTGACTTTTTTTTTCCTTTAGTTTTAACTTCTAGGTACTCTAGTGGAATAACTTTTTAAAACAACATGTAAATTACTAAATTTCATTTTCATTTTATTTTACAAAATAAAAAAAAATTGAAACAAAAGGTGTTACTGCTATCAATTATTTTTGATTGAAAAAACAGGCTCCATTTATAGCATTCAGAAATTGTAATTGGTATGATTTAATATAAGTATTGTTCTTAGTTGTGAATAATTTTCCTTTAAAATAGAATACAAAGTAAAGAGATTATTACTTTATATTTGCCTTTCCTAACCTCTTGGCTTTTGGAATTATATGTAGGTTATACTTTTCAAAATGTATTCAGTCTATAACCATAATTGTTGTTTATCTCAGGAGATTCCTGCTTCAGGTATAGAGTTTTCATGAGCACAGTCATGTGTTCTGAGATTTCCATTCTTCTCAAGGTTTACCACAATTGTTATGACTCATATAGTTAAATGTCTTTGCATAGTCAATGAAACTAGAGTCAATGCAATGTTCCTCTGGTAGTACTCTCACCTTTCAGCCAAGATCATCTGACATCGGCTGGGATGTCCCTAAAGCCACAGCTTTTTCTAAATCCGGCTTGTATCTTTGGTAGTTCTCTGTTCATGAACTGTTCCAGTCAGTTTTGAATAATCTTCAGCAGGATTTTGCTTGCATGTGATATGAATGATATTGTTTGATAATTCCTGCACTTTGCTGAATCCTCTTTTTTTGGTAATAGGAATTAATACAGATCTCTTCCAGTCAGTTGACTAGGTAGTTATCCTCCAGCTTTCTCAGCAAAACCTGTTGAGTACATCTAGAACAGGATCTATTTGTCAATTCCTGGAGTCTTGTTTTATTTGAATTCCTTCAAAGCAGATTGAACTTCCTCCTTCATCACCATTTCCTCTTCATCATATGTTGTTTCATGAAATCATTCTGTGTCAGCCAGTTCTTTTTAGTACAGTGACTCTGTGAACCCTTTTCCTCTTCTTTCGAATATTCCTGGCTCATTCCATATTCTTCCCATTGCATCTTTTTTTAAAAATTTTGTACAATTAATGTTTATTCATTGCAAATACCTTTCTGGAAAACACAAACAACGACTATACACATAGACTTTATCTGATTTTACTATACATAAATTGGGTTTATTACATAAGTGGAAAAAAAATCAATGGAGAAGCTCAATATCAGCAGTTAAAACAAGGTCAAGGGCTGACTATGGAAGAGATCATCATGAGTAAGTTCAGACTCCTTGGACTTACTCATGTGAAAGTTCAAACTGAAGTAGAACCTAGTGTCTATTCCAACTGAATTTCTTTTTTTTTTTTTACTTTTACCAGTTTTAATTAACATTTACAGAGATTTTGAATTTCCACTTATTCATTGTTGCACTTTTTATTTCTCCATCCCCCTCCCCCCGTCCGCTCCTCTCTCTGAAAAGCAAATGATAAACTTCTTCGTTGGTATACAATCCCCTTGACCCCGACACATCCCCCAACCCCCTGACCCTGACCCCGAATGCACTCCACTACGCAACCTTAATTCTGGATTCCTGTGATAATCATAATACCCTATCATATATCACTTTTAAACTGTTCTCTCCCTCATCTGTTTCAATTCAATATACATAATCTATCCAGTTTTTCTCAGTTTTACCCCAACCCTGATGTCACTCCCATTCTACAGCAGTGGCACTATACAGTATTTGTCTTTTTGTGGATGAGATATTTCACTCAGCATAATGTCCTCCAGGGTCACCCATTTGGAATCATATTACATGATTTCCTTGTGTTTCAATGCAGTGTATTATTCCACTGTGTGAATATACCACAGCTTCTCTATCCATTCATTTGTTGATGGGCACTTATGTTGTTTCCAACTCCTTGCTATCGTGAACAAAACTGCGATGAACATGGCTGTGCATATATCTGCTTGGCTGGCATTTGTGGTCTCTTTGTGGTATATTTCCAGTAGTGGAATTGCTGGGTCAAATGGTATCTCTATTTGCAGCTTTTTGAGAAAGCACCACACCACTTTCTGCAGTGGTTGCACCATTTTACACTTCCACCAACAGTGACTAAGAGTTCCATTTTCTCTATAACCTTGTCAACATTTGTTGCTTGCTGTTCTGTTAAATTTTGCTATTCTTACTGGGGTAAGATGATATCTCATAGTTGTTTTGATTTGCATCTCTCTCAGAGCTAGGGATTTTGAACATTTCTTCAAGTGATTGTTGCCCATCTGAATGTCTTCTTTGGTGAAGTGTCTGTTCCTATCCTGTGCCCATTTTTCAATTGGATTATTTACCCTTATCTTGTTGTGCCATTGCATCCTTAATTACTGCGAAATGAGGGTTGAATTTGTTTTTCAGGTTCTTCAAGTTAACAAATGCTGAGTGAGTACATCCCTTTTGATTTTCTGACCCAGGCTCTTTGCACAATTCCTTAGAATGCATTCTCTGAAATCTTCAGTTCGCCTCCTTAATGTCCTGTTATCTTCCCTTTTCTTTGGCTTCTCA
Source organism: Elephantulus edwardii (assembly GCF_000299155.1). Lineage (NCBI taxonomy): Eukaryota > Metazoa > Chordata > Mammalia > Macroscelidea > Macroscelididae > Elephantulus > Elephantulus edwardii. The sequence continues at coordinate 3,519,468 of NW_006399925.1, forward strand.
GCTTTCTATTGCAATATTAAGAGTTTTGTCTGATGTCATGTAGGTCTTTTTTCCTCATTTGACTGTGTAATGAACTTTTGTATTCTTTCTAGATGATGTTTTTTATATCTTCTCATAGCTTACCTAGTCTTTGTTTATTAATGTGCACAGTCTCAAACCTTCTCCTTAAGTTGGTTTTAAATTCAGGTAAGATAGATTCAAGGGCAAATTTTCATTCTTGTGGACTTGTTTTAATAATTTTTTAGCTTTAACTTGCAGATAAATAGTTGATGGTCTCTTTCACAAAAAGCACTTGACCTAATTTTCTCAACTTGTATTAAGCTTCTCCAGATCTTTATATATGGTTGACTAATTAAAATTTCCTTGTTTTCTTTCCTTTGCTTTCCCTTCCTTCATTTCTTCTTAACTTCAGGATGTCAAACGTATATAATTAGATTGTGGAGTAATTTTGTTACCTTAAGAATGTATTACTAGTCCATATAACAATCACAATTATTCATTTAATATTTATTAATTTGATGTCTAATAATAAGTATTCATGACTCTAATATGAGAAATAAAAGGTAAGGTCTTAAACATATTTCTATTTTGCCCTGCAATTTTCCCCATTTTACTGTTTTGTTGTGCCAGTAACCCTAAATGTTTTTCATATTTATCATTCGCCTTTGTGATTTAAAAAAAACACACTTTATTATATTGTTGTTGTTGTTCTGTGCCGTTGAGTCGTTTGCGACTCATAGCGACCCTATGTACAA
>NW_006399925.1:3522560-3527976 GCF_000299155.1 Elephantulus edwardii
TTAAAAATAATTTTTAAAAAAGTATTTTTATGCCCTTTGTATATTTGCATTAACTTAATAGCATTTGGAGTACTAAGAGATGCTACGGGCAAAATGTTGAATGATCCAGGAAGCATCTAGAAAGAATAATACAGAAGTCACTGTGGCAAAAAGTATTGACTGACATTGAAATAGCTCAGGAAGTAGCATATGATCAAGAGCTAGGAATCCATGGAATACCAATTTACATGTTTAAAATAACTGATGGAGCCATAGACTTGCTTACCAATCTTTATCAAGAAATTTAGAGGACAGATGTTTGGCAACCTGACTCGAAGAGATACATATTTGTTTCCTTTGCCAAGAAACCTGATCGAACAGAATGTATAAATTATTTTTAAAAATCCTTAATATCACACGTAAACAAAATATTTCTAAATTATCATCCAAGAACAAAGAACCGTCAGAACTCTAAGCTGGATGTAGAAGAAACCATGGCATCGGAGATATCATTACTGATTTCAGATGGATCCTGGATGAAAGCAGAGAATACCAGAACAATTTCTGTGTTTTCTTGACTATTCAAAGGTGTTTGACAATATGGATCATAACATAATATGGCTAACATGGAGAAGAATAAAAATCTCAGATAGTTCAATTATATTCATACAAAACATATACCTAGAAAAGGGAGCTGTTTGTTGTCTGTACAGATAAAGGGAGCATTGGATTATTTAAAAATCAGAAAAAGTGTGCATCAGGGGTACATTCTTTCTCCAATTCTTTCCATTCAAGTTGTACGCTAATAAAATTATTCAAGCAGCTCGACTTCATAGAGAAGAATGTGTCATCAGGATTGTAGGAAGGCTCATACACAATCTGTATTATGTGTATGGCAAAATTATGCTTGCTGAAAATGAGTAGGACTTGAAGCACTTGGTGCAGAATATTAATATCTGTAAGTTTTCAATTACTCATTACTCCTTAATAATGCAGAAAGTTCCCTAACTGCAGATTTTCCCAGTGCAATGCATCTCCTTACTGACTGCTGGTACCAAGGGTATTAATTTTAGATCCAAGCAAGATGAAGATGTTGACAGTTTCAATCTTTCCATCCATCATGATGCTGCCTATTGATTCAGTGATAAGAATCTCTATTTTCTTGCTATTGAGATGCAATCCATACTGAAGGCTGCATGTCTTGGTCTTATGCTCCAGGTGTTTCAAGTCCTCCTCACTTTGAGCAAGCAAGGTTCTAACATCTGCATAACACAAGTTATTGATGAATTTCCCTCCAATCCTAGTGCCACGCTCCTCTTCATAGAGTCCAGCTTCTCGGTTATTTGCTCAGCATACAGATTGAATAGATATGAAGAAAGAGTATAACCTTGACACACACCCTTCTCAGTTTTAAACCATGTAGTGTTTGCACAACTGTTTGCACAACAGCCTCCTGTCCAGGTATAAATTCTGCGTGAACACAATTAAGTGCCCTGAGATTCCCTCACTTTTCAATGTCAGCCACAGTCTGTTATGATCCATACAGTCAAATGTCTTTGCATAATCAATAAAGCATAAGTACACATTCTTCTTGTGTTCTTTACTTTTAGCCAGGATTCACCTGACATCAGCAATGATATCCCTGGTGCCACAGCCTCTTCTAAATCTTTTTTGAACTTCTGAAAGTTCCCTATCTAGATAATGTTCTGTCTTTTTAATGTTATTCAGCAGTATTTTGCTTGCATGTGATGTTAATGATATTGTCTGATAGTTTTCAAATTCAGTTGGATCACCTTTGTTGGGACTGGGAGCAAATATGGACCTCTTCCAAGCTGTTGATGACTAGAGTAATGATGTCAGTTTGAGGATTAAGGTGCATGTGATTCAGGGCAGGGTCTTTCTGATTATTCGTTATGCATCTGAGAGCTGGAAAATGAATAAGGATGACAGAAAAAGAATTGACACCTTTGAGCTCCAGTGCTGGAGAAGAGTACTGAACATCCAATGGATGGCCAACAGAACAAATAGGTATGTTTTGGAGAGGATGCAGCCAGAATGCTCTTTGGAGACAGGAATGATGAAGCTTTGCCTCACGTATGTTGGACACGTTGCTAGGAAGGGCTACTCCTTGGAGGACATGAGATTGGGAAGGGTGGAAGGCTGGCAAAGAAGAGGAAGACCCTCAGCTAGGTGGATTGACTTGGTGATTGCTGCAATGGGCTTTTGTGTGTCAGGAAGTCTGAAGATGGTGCAGGAACAGAAGAGGGTTTAGATTTTTTGTTCCTAGGGTCCCTATGAGTTTTACTCAACATGATGGCATCTAACAACAACATAGTCTTCAATATGAATTACATCTCAATGTCAAGAAAATAAAAATATTTCCCCACTGAACAAATGGGCAACATCATGATAGATGGAAAAAAGATTCAAATTGTCAACAATTTTATCTTACTTGGATCTGCAATCAACGTTGGTACCAGCATTTAAGATATGAGGAGATGTATTGCCCTGGGAAATTCTACTATCGAGGACCTCTCCAGATGAGCACTGATGTAAATTTGAAGACTAAGGTTCACTTGATTAAGACCATTGCCTTTTCAATCATTTTTTATGCCTATGAGAGCTGGATAATGGATAAAGATGACAGAATGTTTTGAATTTTTGTTTTGGAGAAGCATTCTAAATATTCTATAGATTGTCAAAACACTCCAACATATACATCTTGGAAAAAATGTAGCCAGAGTGCTCCATGGAGACAAAAAAGACAAAGCTCTATCTCACACATTTGGGAATGATGTTAGGAGAGGCTTTTCTTGGAAAGAGATATCATGCTTGAATGGTCTGGGCAAGAAAAAAATACCTTCAAAAGATATATTGACACAATGGTTACAACAATGGGCCCAAGAATGTCAGAGATGATGAGGATCATACAGGATAGGACAGGTTCAGACCAGTTCTTCATAGGATCTTGACTCTTACAACAACAATGAAAACATTTGTATATATTACAACTACCTTCCTCTAGTGTTGAGCCTGCTTTTTTTTTTCTTTTTCACTTTCTCTATATTAATGATTCCTTTTGGAAATAATCTATATATTGATTATATTGTTTAACAACTGGCTAAACTTATTAAAATGTAGCAAGAGAAAGTTGAGTTCAGTCAACATTGACATCCAAATACAGTTAACGTCCAAACACACAAAACCAAACCAGTTTATGAACAGAAATGTAAACGAATAAGGAGGAAAAAAAGAAACTAATGCTTCGTGGGTTGAAAATAAATCTAAATATACAAATAAATCAAAATATGCTAAATTATACTGATGTAAACTTACTTTAAAACATAAATATACACTAAAAATTTCTAAATTAAACAGGTATCCATTCTTTTGGTAAAAGATTGATCACATAAATTAATTAATTGAACATATTACCCACAAGAGACAGGGATATCTAAGATAAAGACACGTTGTTGTCTGTAAAAAGAAGGGCAACATAAGGATGGCTATATCTGACCTTCACTAATTCTAGAGAGGGAACTGTCCCTGTAAATAACATCCACAACACAAAATCTATTCCCATGAGTTCAGACATGCCCCTCATGCTCCCACACTTCTTTCTATTCACCTCAACATCAATCTGACAGCTCTATCGGGTCCAAAATCCATTACAATAGCTCTAAGACCACATAGAACTGTATCAAGGAAACTAAAGTCTGTAATATTCTGCCAGTTTATCTGCTTAATTTAGTAGGAAGATTAGCCAATCCCCTTTTCAATAAGCTATTATGTCCTGTTGGTTTATTCCTGCCCATCCACATGGCAAAGCCAAAGTCAATGGTTACAGAAACCATTTGGTCAATAAAAACACCACAGTGTGATAGATGAATGAACAAAAATTGTGCACATTTTTGCATCATACCTTGGTATTCACCAGAAAACACTTTGGAAGAAACATTGGACAAACAGTTGACATTAGGGATAAAGGCAATGAACATGAGCAGAGTGACCATACTGACAGAAAACCGAGGCTCTGTATGAACATAAGAGTATAGACTCAAACATAAATAGAAGAACTTAAGTCTTTGAAATGATGGTGTGTTTCTCATGGGTTCACATTTAACTGCAAATCTGTAATGAGAACCAGATATACGTGTTATTTTGTGAAATAACTGAAATTTAAATGTTCATTTTTCATAGAATCCATTATTACTTATTCTAATAAAAAAGCATTTCTGAGTTCTTGCGGATATGACTATAAAGAAAAAACCTATGACTTCTGGTAAAAAAATAAAAATAATAAAAGGTCACAGTTCTAGTTCCTTTGCTCTCTACAGAGAACTTGATTTATTCCAAAGGGACACATCAATGCTTCTTTGTTCCTTTTTTCACAAGATATTAATTAGCCCCTCTGGAATAAACCCATGAAGTGGCATAAGCTTAGCTTAGCTTAGCAGTACGTTGACTCTTCAAGTTGCCCAGAGCACTGATTAATTTTTTTAATTAGTTTTATGACTTCCTATTGTCATATGTTACCAAATAGTAACTACTGATAATCAGCAAATTTTCATTCACTTAAGTGGAAGGTTACTAGGACATATTAGTTAAAACAAATCTACTTAGGATGCCATTTAAGTCCTTCATGATGGGTTTCTAGCTCATCACTCTTCGACCCAATCACTCATCTCTGAATAAACTTTGCTTTCTATGTACTCTAAAGCAAAATCAATCTCTTGCCGAATCAATTAAATCTACCTCGCTTTCACATGGCTATGCCTCTACTTAGAGGGAGGCACCACTGCAGGCAGAAGCAGGACCAGAAGCTGCGCGGCACAAGCTGAGACCAGGCAACACAGAGGACTCCCACAATAGTTTCTGACATGCCTCCAGGTAACAAGCCCCAAGGTGGAGCCTAAACCAGTTGGTCCCTCAGGAAAACACAATCTATACAGGAGTTCTACGGAACACATCACCTGCCATTCGGAGACAGTACAAGTAAACTTAAAAGACACTGGACACAGGAAAAAAAATCTCTCTGGCAAGCTGTCAAGTCATAGGTCAGACAATGGGATACTCATTCTGAAGGCAAATGGTAGAAGTGAAGTGGTATCCTGCTGGAGGGTGGAGCTGGGAAACACGTGGGTCAAGGCACTGGGCTAAGGGTAGGGACTACACTGTAACTAATGGTCAACTCCAAAATGAGGGATTTATCTTTCACTACTCCACAAATTGCTATCTGTCAGATACTCCTCTAGGTCTAAACATGAAGGTTAAGACAGACTAGGAAGAAGGATTGGCCATCCACTTCTGAAATGGCAGGCCTCTGAAAACCCTATGTACAACACAACACACTTAGACGAACAGAAAGGGCAACCTAGGTAGAACTGTCAAGCATGGAAATACAAAGGAAGAGGAACAGTTGTAAGCAGACACTAGT
>NW_006399925.1:3554378-3566055 GCF_000299155.1 Elephantulus edwardii
TGGAGGGACAGCACAGGAGAGGAAGGCCCTCTATGAGGTGGATTGATTCAGTGACTGGGATAATTGGGATGGGAGTGTCAGAGACAGTGCGATTGGCCCAGGACAGAGCAGAGTTAGGGCTGTTGTACATAGGGTCGCTATGAGTCGCAGGCGACTCGACGGCACATAACAACAACAACAACAACATATTCCAAGCCATGGAATAGTTGAAAACAACCCAGATGTGCAGCCACAATCAAATGGATTGAGAAATTATGGTACATTCATATGATGGAATACTATGCAGCACCCAGGAATAATGATTTTGTAAATTATACCTAACTTGGGAAGGACTGGAGAGCATTATGCTGAGTGAACTCAGCCTCCTAGTATAAATATTGTATAAAATCATTATTGTATAATGAGTATGAGGATCTATAGAGGAGGAGATGGGAGCAGAGGCGTGGGGATGGGCAGAGCAGAGTGGCAGGGTGTTAACCATAGAGTTGCACAATTCGATGGGGTCAGGGTGAAAAAAATGAGAATGACCTGGGTTGAAAAGCAATATATTTAAACTCTATAAATAAACCAGTATAAAATAAAAAAAATTAAAAAGTGAACTGAGGAAGGGGTAGGGAAGAAGCCGTGCAACAATGAATGAATGAAAATCCAACTTTTCTAAACACTTCATTAAAATGCAATAAAAATAAAGTGTTTTAAAAACATGTATAGGTTATGTGTCAAGTATACAGGAAAGTTTATTTTTAAAAGAAAATAAAGCCTAATTGCTTGTGTTTTTTATATAAATAATATATGCCTAATACATTTGCTCTTGGTAACAGCAGCCAGGAAATCTGGAGACAAATTGCACTGGGAAAGTCAGCTGTGAGGGACCTTTCAAGAGTACTGATAAGCAATGACGTCAGGCTGGAGACTAAGGTGCACCTGATGTAGGCAATAGTCTTTGCAATTACGTGCTATGCATCGGACAGTTGGACAATGAATTGGAATGATAGAAAGAGAATTGATGTCTTTGAGCTGTGGTGCTGGAGAAGAGTGTTGAATATACCATGGACTGCTAGAACAAACAGGTTTGTCCTGGAGAGGGTGAAGCCAGAATGCTCTTTGGAGTCAAGGATTCTGAAGCTTCGTCTGACATATTTTGGGCATGTTGCAAGGAGGGACTGGTCCTTGGAGAGGGACATCATGTTTGGGAGAGTGGAGAGATGGCACAGGAGAGGAAGACCCTCGAGGTGATGTATCAATTCTGTGAGTGGAATGGTGGGAATGAGTGTGTTTGAGACAGCGAGGTTGGCACAGGATAGAACAGCGTTTAGGGCTCTTGTACATAAGGTCACTATGAGTTGCAAGCAACTTGATGGCACATAACAACAACAATACATTTGTTTACTGACCACTCCTTTATATTGGAGGTATTTTATACAATAGAGAGATGCTATTTTTTTAAAAAAATCTCTAAGTATATTGATGTTTAAAACATTTTCACATTTATTTGAAGATTGATAATAATTTATGGATTGGGTTTTTTTTTTCATATTTCCTGGAAGTCTTTTAAAAGAGTAACTCTAAAAAAAAAAAAGAGTAACTCTAAAAAAATAACTTTCACATTGGGATTCCACTAAGTCCTGCCATTATTTTTTATTGCATAATTTCTTACCATGTTGTCTTCCTCAATTACTGTCATTTTGTGCCGTACATGTGTTTCTGTATCCCAAATATCCAGGGAGTTCTGGTGACCTAGTGTTAAGGAACTGTGCTGTCATTCCAAACACACTCACTTTGAATTTACCAGTTGTTTTGTGGGATAAAGATGTACAATTTCCTGCCATGTGACTAATATGCCTCTGAAAACCTGCTAGAAGGTCATCCATAAGTCAGTTTTGTTTGACTCAAAAGTACACAGTGACAAGTCAATAATAATTCATATGGATACTAAAAGAAAGAGTAGACCTAGAATGTCCTCATAAGTTTTGCAAGGCTATATTCTTCACCAAAAAGCTGAACAATGACTAAAGATTACAGAAGAATTGATGCTTTTAAGTATTGAACATACCATGGACTGCAAGAAAACTAATACGTCTGTCTTGAAGAGGGGAAAACCAAGTTTCTCCATGGAGGCTGGAATTTTTAAGCTCTCTGTCACATAATTTGGGCACACGGCCAGGAGAAGCCAGTATTTGGAGAAGGACATCATGCTCAGAAGGGTCGAGGGATAGTATAGGAGAGATAAACCCCAGTTGAGATGGAGTGATACAGTAACTATTGCAATGGGGTTGATATGTTGGAATTAGTTAGACTGGCTCAGGACAGGGCAGGGTTCACAGCTATTGTACATAGGGTCGCTACAGGTTGCAGGCAACTTGATGGCACATAACAACTACAACAACATAATCTTCATGACAGGAAACTGCCACATTTAGCTATATTAAATTTTAGCGACAAAGTGTATACCATGCTGCCCTGCTGATTGAAAGGCCAAAGAACTCTAGCCTTTCAAATCCAATTGTAGCTTTTCAGGAGAAAGATGAATAATCTTCTCCCATGAAAATTTACAATTTCATAAACTGAGGGACTCTGTAAGTTGAAACTGACTCTATTGGAGTGAATTTGAGTTTGAATTGTAACAATCTTCTGCAAAGTAAAAAATCTCACTATCAATTTTATCTTATAATACAAAACAAAAGCAAAATGAAACACAGCTGCAGTCTAGTCAAATTTGAATCATAGTGCTCTTCTAGATTAGACTAGATTTTCCCCATATGGTTTCCAAGGCAGTAATATTTGTTGTTAGGTGCCATCGAGTTGCCTGTGACTCAAAGCGACCCTGTCTACAACAGCCCTAAACCCTTCTCTATCCGGCGTCAATCTTATTGCTTCCGACATACCCATCCCAATTACCCCATTCACTGAATCAATCTACCTCATAGAGGGTCTTCCTCTCCTGCGCTGTCCCTCCACCCTCCTAAACATGACGTCCCTCTCCAAGGACTGATCTATTTTTGAAAGATGTCCAAAATATGTCAGATGATGCTTCAGAATCCTTGCCTCCATGGAGCCTCTTAGGTTCATCCTCTCCAGGACAAACCTCTTTGTTCTCTTAGCAGTCTGTGGTATATTCAATACTTTCCTCCAGCACCACAGCTCAAACGCATCAACTCTTCTTCTATCCTCTATAGTCACTGTCCAACCTTCTGATGCATAGCAAGCAATTACAAAGACCATGGTCTGTGTAAGGTGCACGTTAATCTCCAGACAAACATCATTACCCTTCAGTACTTTGGAGAGGTCTCTGACAGCAGACTTTTCCAGTGTAGTTTATGTTTTTAATTTCCTGGCTGCTGGTACCAAGTGTTTTGTGCAGTCAAACAAACTAAAGCTGTTAACAATCTCAATCTCTTCAGCATCTATCATGATGCTGCCAATAGGCTCAGTAATGAGAATCTTTGTTTTCTTAATGTTGAGCCACAATCCACATTGAAGGCTGCAGTCCTTGATCTTCTGTAGCAAGTACTTCAGGTCCTCCTCAGTTTCAGCAAGCAGGGTTGTGTCATCTGTATTACACAAATTGTTGATGATTCTACCTCCAATCCTCATGCCACATTTCTCCTCATAGCACAACCTCCTAAATAATCTGTCCCCCATTTAAATTGAAAAGATATAGAGATAGAACACATAGTTGGTGCACATGCTTCCCAATTTTGAAACACGCAATGTTCCCTTGCTCTGTTCTGATGACTGCCTCCTGGATCAAATACAGGTTTTGTATTATCACAATCAAATGTTCTGGGATCCTCATTCTTCTTAGAATCAACCGCAGTTTGTTGTGATCTACTGAGACAAATACCTTTGCACAGTCAATGAAACACAGACATTCCTCTGGTACTCTCTGCTTTTAGCCAAGATCCGTCTGACATTAGCTATAATATTCCTAGAACCAGGGCCTCTTCTAAATCCAGCCTGTACTTCAAGCAGTTCTCTGTTAATGTGTTGTTCTACTTGTTACTTGATAATCTTCATCAGAACTTGGTGTGCATGTGATATCAATGACACTGTTCGATAATTTTTGCACTCTGTTGGGTCACCTTTCTTTGGAATGGGAACACATATAGATGTCTTCCTGTCAGTTAGCCAGGTGGGTTGTCCACCAGATTTCTTGGCACAACTTGGCGAGCACATCTACGGTAGCGTCTGTTTGTTGAAATATGTCAATTGGTATGCCATCAATGCATGGAGCCTTGTTTTTTGTCATTTCTTTCAGAACAGCTTCAATTCCTTCTTTCATGACCATAGGCTCTGGCTCATACGTTATTTCTTGAAATTCTTCTGTGTCAGTCAATTCCTTTTGGGACAATGACTGTATATTTTTCCATCTTTTAATACTTCCTGGATCATTTAATATTCTGCCCAAAGCATCCTTAAGTAGTACAACTCGAGGTTTGAATTTGTTCTTATTTTCCTTCGGCTTAAGAACTACTGAGCAAGTTTGGTACTTTTGATTTTCTGACTCACGCTCCGTGCAGGTTTAATTGTAATACTCTGTTTTCCCATGCTGCCCTTTGAACTCTTTTGTTAACTCCTTAATATCTTGATTTCATCCCTTTGCTTTGGCTTCTTGGTGCTCTAGTGCAGTATTCAGAGTTTCTTCTGACATCCATCTTGGTCTTTTCTTCCTTCTCTGTCTTTGTAAGGACCTTTTGCATACTTCCTGGATGATATTCTTTATATCCTCCCACAGCTCATTCAGTCTTTGCTCATTAATATCCAAGGCCTCCAACCTGTTCCTGAGATGGTTTAGAAATTCAGGTGGGATAGACTGGCCTAGTTTTCATAGCTGATATTGAGCTTCTTCAGTGATTCTTTCCACAGATGTAATCAATCTGATTCCTATGCATACCATCAGGGGAAATCCACGTAAATATTATCTCATCTTTATCCTCTGGAGAGACAGATTCGAAGGATTTATATTTCAGTGGAGAATGAATTGTTTAACCTTTAAGTTATCTGAGTTTCTTCTTCATGTAGTGACTACCTCTGTGATTGCTACTCCTAGCAACCCTATTGGATGGAGTAGTACTCGCTCATGCAGTTCCCAAGGGTGTAAATCTTCATGGAATAGATTGCCATGTCTTTGAGCAGAGGGGATGGTGAGCTCAAATCAATGACCTTATTGGTTGCAATCAACTGTTTTCATCACTGTGCCACCAAGATTTTTCCTCTATATAATAACACTTAATATATTTTCAATACATGAATTACTAATAAATATTTTAATAAGAGAATTGCATAAATAGAGAAAATGTTATAAATACAAATAAATATTTTGTAAAAGCCAAATTTTATACAAAACACTGCTGGAAAGGGTTAATTTTCATAATAAAAATAAAGTAAAATTTAGAAATAGAAAGGATCGTCCTCAACATCGTGAAAAGTATATATATTAAACCAAGGACCAATAAATATCATTCTCGATGGAGAAAAATTAAAGGCCCCTTGTGAACAGAGACCAGACAAAAATGCCCACTTTCACCACTCCTACTCAATATTGTACTGGCAGTACTTACTAGAGTAACATCAAAAAAGAAGAAAATAGAGGCATCCAGATCAGTAAAGAGGTAGTCAATTTTTGCTATATGCAGATGATAAGGTATACAGAAAGCTCCAAAGAATCAACAAAATACCTGGAACACCTAGTACATCTATTTTGTAGATGTCAGAATATAAGAACAACATGCAAAAATGAGTGGGATTTCTGTAGAGTAATAAAACTCAGAGAAAAAAGCTAGGAAACTAAAACCACATACAATATGAAACCACAAATCAAGATGGACTTAGGAATAAAAATAAACAGAGATACAAAAGACCCTTTACAAATAAAACTGCAAAATACTTCTGAGAGAAACAATAAAAAACCTACATAAATGGAAAAATGTTTCCTGTTCATGGATAGGAAGAGTCAATATAGTGAAAACAACAGTCCTACCAAAAGCAATCTTCATGTTTAATACAAATCCAATATAGGTATTAAATTCATTTTTCAAAGAGATAGAAAAGGCAATAGATGAATTTATTTGGAAAGGAAAGAGACCTTGAGTAAGCAAAGCACTTCCAAAAGAAAAAAATGAAATGGGAGGCTTAGCATTCCCTTACCTCAAAATTTACAGCAATAACAAAAACAGCATGGTACAGAGGAACAGAATGAAGAACAGAGAATTTAACCCATCTATCCACAGGACGGTTTTAATTGTTTTTGGTCAAACATTCTTCTAAGTGGCATAGCACTCCTCTGTCCATTTGCTGTACAGAGATACTTCATGGTTGCTGTGAAGCCGAACACTGTGACACTGATGAGTCAAATATGAGAATGGTTACCCATGATGGGCAGTGTTTGGTGGAGCCTCCCGATTAAAACAAGCTTGGAAGCAGGAGTAGCATCCACTTCCAAAGTAGCTTACCTCCAAAGATAGCTTGCCTCCAGAAACTCTATGAACTTGGAGAAACGGTTAAAGTTATATAAGTGTTCAGGTCTTTCGTTCATAGGGTAGTTACAAGTTGTCTATGACTTGATGGCACTTAACAACAACACCACAACCCACAGCCAACCGGTATCCAACAAGGAAACCAAATCAGTCAAATGGGGAAACACAAGTTCTTCAACAAATTATGCTGGCAAAATTGGACTTCTACCTGCAGAAGGCTGAAGCAGGATCCATATCTCACAGCATACACAAAAATCAACTCAAGATAGATCAGAAACCGAGGGGTAAATCCCAAAAACATAAAGATCATACAAGGCAACATTGGACTAAACATAGATGGTCTAACCAATTATATAAATAGGTGGCAAAGAAAGCCAGAAATGCACAATGAGTAAATGATCCCATCAATAACTGGGACCTTCCAAAGATTAAGTCCTCGTGTGTATCAAAACTTTTACCAATAGGGTGAAAATAAAAACTTACTGACTGAGAATAAACATTTGGAAATGTTGTCTCAGACAGAAGACTCAGTGGAAGTTTACAGAATCTTACAGGGCCTCCACAAGTAAAAGACTGATAACCCAATTACAAAATGGGCAAAAGAAATAAAAAAGACTTTTCACAGAGGAAGACATTTAGAAGGCCAACAGAGACATGAGGAAATGGTCAAAATAATTGGTGATAACAAAGATGAAAATCATAACCACAGTGAGCTATCATCTCACCCTAATTTCGGTGGCAAAGTTGTGACAGCAAGCACTAAATGTTGGAGAAGATGTGGAGATTGGAATTCTTACATACTGTTGGTGTGATGATAAATTGGTACAACCACTCTGAAAGGCAATTTGGCATGTCTTCAAAAAGCTGAACATCAAAATGGTCTACCTACTCCACTGTTAAGCATATATACTCCAAGGAAAACAAAACTGAGACACAGAGATTTGTGTAGCAATGTTCACTAGCAGCATTATTAGCAATAGCAAGAACACGGAAACAGTGCGCATGTCCATCAACAAATGAATGTACTGAGAAATTGTGTTATTCAGTGGAATATTTTGCAGCATTCAGTAGCGATGATTTAGAAAAGTAGCATATAACATGGGACAGGCTAGAGAGACCATTGTGCTGAGTGAACTAACACAGTCTCTTAAGGACAAATACTGCTAAGAACATTATTGTAAACATAGGAGAATAACTAGAAAGATGTTTATATAAATACTCAAGGAAGGAAAAGGTAGTTTGTTGGTTTTGTTGCTGTTGCTGTTGTTAAGTGCCATCGAGTCGTTGATGACTCTTAGCGACCCTATGAATGAGAGACCTGAACACTTGTATAAGTTTCATCATTTCTCCAAGTTAATAGAGTTTCCAGAGACAATCTATTTTGGAAGTGGATGTCACTCCTACTCTCAAGAGCTAGGTTAGGGGAGATAAAGGTGGGGAGGGAGAGAAAATCGCTATGAGTTGCAAACCACTTGATGCACATAACAACAACAACAACAACAATAGTGCTTACTGGGTGGAAGGAGTAAGTGAAAGAATTAGGAAAGATTTAGTGGGGATCTGAAAAGACAGTGGTAATAATGGACATAGATCAGTGGTGATTAATTTTACAAGATACAATGTACAGGAATGATTGTACAAAAAGCAATGTGAATGAAAGAAAGTGAAACACAATTTGTACAAATTTTGTGAGCAAATCGATGTAAAATCCAAATAATTATTTTTTTAAAAACAAAAGAATAGACAAGGGAATATGGGCTTACACAGCTATAAATTAAGTTCAAGACTTTAACTTTCATTTTTCTCAGTTAGCACTGTATTTTCATTGATATAGTATGAGGTTGGAGCACAGTATAGGAACTGTGACATTTCTACCAACTGAAAGGTTATGCTTTACTGGTTGTATATGATAATCGAGAGGGGAGTAAAATTGGAAGAAAAAAGACACTAATAGAACATAGAAATTATTTCTATTTGTCACTTGGGTTGAAATCTGAGAAATTTGTGATCTTTCCCTGTCAGTAAGTCAGGAGCATTTATAGAAAGCCTGCTGTGTGGGGAACACTCTATTAGCTACTGTAAATTGGCTCATTTGCATATTTATCAGAAATTGAGAGTATCATGCCCTTTCCTATTAGTAAGACAAATTATTTCCTTCACAGTCTCACAGAAGCACTACTTTAAACTCTGTCTATGGAAAGTCAGTTTATGTTTATTAAATAAATGTTCTGGTTGGAACAAATAGAACAAGAAAATGTTCTACTTAAACGGTCTAGAAAGTAGAGGAATAGAGTTGCTTGATTGTCTTGGCACAGATAAGTGCTTGCTATTTAAGCAGAGCAAAGGCTTATCAAAGGGGTCATCAAGAGGATTTATGAAAGAAGACAATGAATCTAACATTTGCTATGTTTCTAATGTATGACATACTAGATTTTTTTATGTGTATTGTTTTTGTTATTGTTATTGTGAGTTAAAGACGACCCTCCAGCACGTTTTCAGACAATAAATCACATTAGAATAGATTGTCCATCCTTCTCCCTCTTATGTTTGTTAGATAATTAAATATTTCATTTAATTATGAAAATGTTTTCTTTATTTTCCTGTAAAATGAATCTTGGGGTGAGAGATATTGAAATACACTCTTTAATATAAGTTGACCATGTGAACTCAGATCTGTCTCGTTTAAAGTATACTTTTCCACTACATTGAATTTTGTAATTATTTAGTCATTGAATGGTAAAACTAAGACCCAGTATTTGAAGATTTCGCAAACAGAAACAACTTGGAAATTAAAAAGAGATTTTAGTGATGACTGAATTTCTCTATCAGAAGAGCAAACAAACCTATCTTGAAGAAGTGCAATCAAGATGTTCCATAGAGGCAATAATAGTGAAATTTCATTTCAGATCTCTTGAGCATCTGGTCAGGAGACAACAACTTCTGGAAAATTCTGAGAAAGAGGTTTTGAGAAAGAAAAGGAGACAACATGATGAATTTATGGCAACAACGGGCTGGGCAAGACAGAGTTTGTAAGGATAGCACAGAATAAGGCAATTATTTTTATCTGTATTTCACCAGGTTGTTCATAAAGTTAAAGTTTACTTGGTGGCTCCTAACATCAACCAGTTTTGATCATTGTTGAAAAGGAGCTGCATGGAATGGGTGGATTTTGTTGTGAGAAGATCCAATGGTTCTCAATTTAAAAAGAAAAATAAATAAATAAAAGACCTTTCAGTTGTCATGGGCCACGGAGTAAGAATTGATGTGTACTGTGAAGGTGAAGTAGGAATCAACTTAGTCCCTCTAGTGGGTTTTCAGAGGCTGTCAATTGCACAGAAGTCTGTCCATCTTTGTCCCATGGATTACATGGTGGATTTGAACCAATTTCCTTTGGATTGGCGTGCAAGTCTTTACCACTAGGCCACCAGAGCTTCCGATTAGGAAACAAGAAATCCTTAATGCAAACAAATCAATAAATTTGCACAGCGGTACCATATATGTAATTCTATATATTCTACTAAGAAATTCTTTGTAATACAAGACTAATTGGGGAAAAGCATTAATGTCACTGGCTTAGTTTTCTGATAGTAATAGTTTGACTTTCTCTTTTCCTGGAATGTGGGCTTTAATTGTTGGTGGAAAAGGTTAAGACAACCTTTAACTCTCAATTCAAATAGTCCCAAACTGGCTACTCTTCAATGGGGTATTTCACGGTTACCCTCAGTTGAGAACTCAGCCCTCCAGGTCGGGAGAGACTGAATCAGATTGCACACTGCTCAACAGGCTGAGCACAGCATCATGCCCCAGCTGTCATCCTAAAGAAGGCTCGGGTTAGGTACCAATATGTACCCAGAGAGTGAGTTCTCCATTAGCCAGATGGAATTTCAAGCTGTTGCCAGAACTTGCTGTCTTAAACTTACACTGTGAAATGATGCACTGCTAGACAAAGAAATATGGATCGTCAGCGCAACCCTGGAGAGTTGAAAAGACCCAGTTGATATTGATGTGACTGTGTTCTCTAGGGAATCGTAATGTTTTACGGAATTGTCTGAGGCATTGCCTAGCCAAAGTTATCATGTGTCTGGCTTCTCTCAGTTTCATCAGGACAATTTCTGAGTGGGCTGGCAACGCAGATTCTTAGCTATAAGATCCTGGATTGAAGCCAGGGCCATTGAAACTGAACGCCCTGGCTCTGGCATCAGTGACACATTGGCAACAGTAGGGGACAGGAGTAACTTCTACATAGAAAATGGAATTGAGTACACATCTGCAAGCCAGAGGAGTGAAAGAGGTCAGAAGGGCACAATACTGAGAGTGGTGGAGGAGCTGCTGACTGCTGGGAAGCAAGGGGGCTGGAAAGACATACCCAGTGGGTAGCTCTCAAAGCTAGGAAGCTCACCCAGTGCAAATCCATTATGTCTTCTTGGAGATCAAGAACTAATGATTCCAAAGGTGCTGTGTGTGCAAATGACCTTATTCACATGCAAAACTCAGGAAGACAAAAGGGGAGGTTTTGGACTTCTTTATACAAATGGCTGCTAATGGAGTCTGAAGTGCCTCTTAGAATTAAAAATAAATCTAGGACTATCCTTTTGTGCAGTTGGTGCTGTTGCTTCACCAGGCCACATTTCACATTCTCTCCCTCCCTCCCACTTTCCCTTCATATTCTCTTTCTCTCTCTCTCTCTCAATCTCTGTCCCCCCTCCCCTTCCTTTGTCAGTCTCCCTCCCCCATCATTATGTCCTCACCCCTCACTTTTTGCCCACTCATAGCTTCTCTAATTTTCTCATCAACTTCCAAGTGTTCAGTACTGATTAATGTCATTAAACCTGTAATTTGAATATTTTAATTTTCTTTTTTATTTCATCTTGATATAATTTCAGACGTACAAAACAGTTGTGGCAACTGCACCAAAAAATTTCCTAGATACACTTCACCAAACCGAGATTAATTATAGGTTAACATTTTTAATACTTTCCCCTTTCTCATCTTCCCTCTTTCTGTTTGTTGCTCTTCCCTTCTCTCTCTCTCTCTCTCTTACACACATACACACACACACACACTCCCCCATGTGTCTGTATCTGCATAGACTATATAAAACTGGGCTATATGAGCTAGACTACCAGAAGAATGTTGCATCAAGATCAGAAGAAGACACATTAAAAACCTGTGTTTGTCTTTTGCTTTTCAAGGAGAGGAGC
>NW_006399925.1:3566218-3568986 GCF_000299155.1 Elephantulus edwardii
AAAATAAAATCCCCCCCAAAAAAACCGTAAGTTATACAGATGACACTACCTGATTTCTGAAAATGAAGAAGGGTTTACACTCCCCACTCTGACCCACACCCAGCATCCACCCAAAACCCCCAGAAGATCAAAGACTACACCTTCAATATGGATTACATATAAGTATCAAGAAAACAGAAATCCTCACCTCTAGATCAACAGACAATATCAGAATAAATGGATAAAGAATGGAGCTGTTACCCATGGTAGCAGCAGTCAAGAACACTTGGAATTTGATGAGAAAATTAGAAAATTAGAAAAGTGGGCAAAAGAGAGGTGAGGACATAATGATTGGGAAGGCCGACTGACAAAGGAAGGAGAGAGAAAGAAAGAGGAAACCGGGAAAGGGGGGAGGGGAGACGGGAGATGAGAGAAAGTAGAGGGGTGGGAGGGAAGGAGAGAATCAATACTGTGGTAGCAGCAGTCAAGAAATTAGAAAGAGTTTTGCATTGGTAAAATCTGCTGTCAAAGACCTCTTTAAAGTAGTAAAAAGCAATAGTATCAGCTTAACTACTAAGGTACAACTGATCCAAACTATTCAATTACTTTCTATGCAATTTAACTTTGACAGCAAATAAAGATGATGGAAGAATCAATGCCTTTGAATTGTGAACTTGCAGAAGAGTACTGAATACCACAAAGTAACGGGTCTATCTTGAAGAGAGTGAAATCAGGATGCTCCTTAAACACATGGAGGGTGAAACTTCATCTCAAATAGTTTGGGCACATTGCCAGGAGGGACAGTTCTTGTAAAAAGAAAGAAAGGAAGACACTCAGCAAGATGAATTGGCACAGTGAGTATAACAGTAGGCTTGCGGATGATGCAGGATAGGACAAAATTCAAATTTGCTGTACATAGGGGTCTTGGGAGTCATCAAAGACTCAATAGTATGTAATGGCAATTACCTATATCTATGTTGTTGTGGATGACTACCTTCAAATCAAGCACAGCTCATAGCGACCCTATGAACAAAAGGCCTGAAGCCTTCTGTAACTATCACCATTTATCAAAGGTCATAGAGTTTCCAGAGACACGTGGTTTAGGAATTGGATGCCACTCCTGCTTCCATATATGTATCTATATTTATATCCATATCTACATCTATATCTATACTGCTGTTGTCTTCATGCCTACTTCTAATCATAGCAATCTTACGAACAACAAATTTGAACCTTCTCCTGCTCTGTGCCAATTTCATGATCTCTGCCATGCTCAGACCCATTGGCACAGTCATTGTGTTAATGACTCTCTTTGAGGATCAACCTTTTTTGCCCTGATCCTCTATTTTTCCCAGAATAGAGAGATATAAATATACTCATATATAATAAAATATATATAAATAGATGTAGAAAAATAACTGTTATAAAATTAATTCCATATAAAAGCATTCTGTAGGATTGAACACAATATTCTATAAGATTTGAATATTAGAAATCTTCAGGGGATTAGCCTTATTTCTTCCCTTGAAGCAGCTGTTGTGTTCAAACTTCAAACTTTTATTTAGAGGCTATGCATTTTTACTACAGAGAACTCAAAGCTCCATATCTATTTATGTATTTATGTGTATACAACGTGTGTGTGTGTGTACGTTGTTGCTATATACTAACAAGTGATAGATTCAAACTGTCAGAGAAAGACAGGCAAACTCCTCCCTTTCTATTTGCAGCCTCTTAAAACAATTAAAGCTGTGGTCCAAACCCAAAAGTGGCTCCTTGTCACTGGACCACAAGAGCTCCATGTATATCCATAGATACTTGAAATATACAAGAAATCTGGAGGATAACTACCTGACCAACTTACAGGAAGAGATCTATATTTGTTATCATTCCAAAGAAAGATGATCCGACGGAGTGCAGAAGTTATCAAACAATATAATTAATATCACATGCAAGCAAGATTCTATCGAGAGTGATCTGAAAATGACTCCACATCAACAGAGAACTGCCAGAATGCAGCCTGGGTTTAGAAGAGGCTGTGGTACCAAGGATATTATAGCTAATGTTAGATGGATCTTGGTTGAAGGCATGAAGTACCAGAAGAATCTCTGTGTTTCATCGATTGCAAAGGCATTTTACTGTGTGGACCACAACAAACTGTAGCTAACTCTGGAAAGAAATGGAATCCTAGAACATTTTATCATGCTTATGCAAAACCTACACTTGGACAAGGAAGCAGTCATCCAAACAGAGAAAGGAAACATTGCATGTTTCAAAATTGGGAAGGGTGTAAGCCAGGGATATGTCCAATCTCCATATCTTTTCAATCAATATGCAGAATAGATCATCTGCAAGCTGGGATCTATGAAGAGAAATGTGGCATCAGAATTGGAGGAAGTCTCATCAAAAATCTACATTATGCAGCTGATGCAACTCTGCTTACTGAAACTGAGGAGGTCCTGAAGTTCTTGCTGCAGAAGGTTAAGGACTCCAGCCTTCAATATAGATTGAATTTTAACATCGAGAAACCAAAGATTCTGATCTTTGGCATGGCAGCCTTCCAGGAAGACGGCATACAGGACTGTAATTGTTGTTGTTGTTGTTATATGCCGTCGAGTCTTTTCGACTCATAGCGACCCTATGCACAACAGCCCTAAACCCTGCTCTATTATGCGCCAACCGCACTGCCTCTGACACACCCATCCCGACTACCCCAGTCACCGAATCAATCCATCTCATAGAGGGTCTTCCCCTCCTGCGCTGTCCCACCAACCTCCCAAGCATGATGTCCC
>NW_006399925.1:3572076-3576301 GCF_000299155.1 Elephantulus edwardii
TTTTTTTTTTTTTAAGCATAGAGGGTTGTTCTCATTTAGGATCCTTGTCATAGGTGAGGTCCATAAAGGAGTTCAGGAAGTAGGTGTGGGAGAGGGCGTTCATCTCCTTCATGTCCACATCAAAGGCCCTCTGCATGATCTCCACCACCTTCTGGAAGATCTCGGGGAAGTACCTCTCATTCCTTCTGATGAACCGATCCAGGATCTCATTTTTCTTTATAGTTTCCTGATTACAATACTTGTACAGCAAGATATTCACTAAATGCCACACAAGTTTTTGCAACTCACTTAGGAGCCAGTACGACCTGGTCCTGGGGGTTATAACACACACCCCTTCCTGACTACTGGTGTCCTTGATTAAGATGGCCCTTGAGGAGAAGAAGGCACCCTGGGGAATTTGGGGTGTATGAGATGCTGGAGCAGTTGTTCTCTCCTCCTGGGGTCTTGGGGTCAGGGAAGACTCAGAAGAGGACGGAGTAGAGGGCACTGCCATAGCCACCACCTCCTCAGAACCGGGGCTTTGCACCCACTCTGGGCTCTGGGGCTCACTCAGCTTCTGGAGTCCTTGCTTCTGCTTGCAGTCCTGACTCTTCTGACCAAGCAGAATGAGACTGAAGGGAGGAGGCTTACTGATGGTCGTTCACTAGCGTGCTGGCAGAGGCAGGTAAATTTCAGGTTCGTGATTTGGACCAGAAGAGCGAGGAGTCTAGGGAGACTTTTGTGTTTAAGTCGTCAGCAGGCATGCAGGGTCTCAGAACCCTGCCTTCGGAGACTGCTGGGCTCAGATTCAGAGGTAGATGAATTTAAAAGTGGTTGTCACACAGCAGTGTTCCAAACCTTCAGCTTTAAGGCTGATGTGTTCTGGAGGACACAGCAGGATATCCAGCAATAGACGGGGGAAAGATTTGGGAGGCATTGGAGAGGGTGGATATGCATGTTGGCAAGAATCACATGCTTTTGGAGAACCCCAATGACCTCCTCAAATAGTTGAAGGACATGAGGTAGATAGAGATCAGGCGAGTGCCCACAACCCACAAATCTCTCCACGAATACCGCTGGAGTCAAAGGGGCCAGAGTGAAACCAGTGAGATAAAAATCCTGGAGTACCTGGTCAAGATGAGCGAAACTGACCTAAGCTCCTTTCCCAGCCAGTATGTGCAGGCTTTGAGAGAGGAGGAGAGGAACAGAGGACCAGCCCCAGAGGAAATCAAGGCTCTCTTTGCCTTGGTTATGAACCTTGCAGTCCACATAGGCTATTTTTTTTTTCAACAGTAGGATCTGAGGACAAATATCACTGTGTGCTTGAACAGGGTGGCCAGCACCCAAAGCAGTACTGGGCTCGGCTGGGTGATGGGGAATACAGAAATGTTTAATTCCCATTGTAGAAGGGTCAAAGGAACTATACTCTTCTGTATGTTTCTGTTGACAATTTGAAGCTTTTTAACTTTTAAATTTTTAATGTTTTAAACTTTTTAATTCTTAAATTTGTAATTATTAATCATTTAATAAATGGTTTGTGCTTCAGAATCCCAAAAACTAAAAAAAATAAGAAAAAAACAAAGACTCTAAGCACTGGGCCAATTGTTAGCATCATGATAGATCCTGGTAAAGAGATTAAGATTGTTAACTGCTTTAGATTGCTTGGCTCCACAATCAACACTCTTCGGACCAGCAGCCAAATAATTAAAAGATGAACTGCATTGGAAAAGTCTCCTGTCAGAGAATGCTCCAAAGTACTGAAGAGCAACGATGTCAGTTTGGAGACTAAGGTACACCCAATCCAGGCTTTGAAATAATTTGTTATGCATCAGAGAGCTGCACAATGATGAGGAATGAACGCTTTTGAACTGTGGTGCTGTAGATGAGTGTTGAATATACTGTGGACTGCTGTGAGAACAAACAGGTTTATCGTAGAGAGGGAGAGACCAGGCTGTACTTTGGAAGCAAGGATTTTGAAGTTTTGTCTGACATATTTTGGACATGTTGCAAAGAGGGACCAGCCCTTGGAGAGGGATGTCATGCTTGGAGTGGAGAGGGACAGCACAAGAGAGGAAGCCGTTCAATGACCCTCTGTCAGATGGATCGATTCAGTGACTAGGGTAATGAGGTTAAGTGTGTCAGAGACAATAAAATTGACACAGGATAGAGCAGGGTTTAGGGCTGTTGTACATAGGGTCGTTATGAGTCACAGGCAACTCGATGGCACTTAATAAAAACAACAAATATATAAACAAATCCAAGTGCTTGGAGTCTTGGATTCTGGAGGGTAAGTGGTTTTGTTGTTGTTGTTGTTATGTGCTGTCGAGTCGCTTACGACTCATAGTGACCCTATGTACAACAGCCCTAAAGTCTGCTCTGTCCTGTGCCAATGGTACTGTCTCTGACACTCCTATCCCGATTACCCCAGTCACTGAATCAATCCACCTCATAGAGGGCCTTCCCCTCCTGCGCTGTCCCTTCACCCTCCCAAGCATGATGTCCTTCTTCAAGGACCTGTCTCCTCTTACAACATGTCCAAAGTATGTTAGATGGAGCCTCAGAATCCTTGCCTCGAAGGAGCCACCCGGTTTAACCCTTTCCAGGATGAATCTGTTTGTTCTCCTAGCAGTCCATGGTACTCGCAATATTCTTCTCCAGCACCAGAGCTCAAAGGCATCAATTCTCCTTCTATCCTCCCTGTTCATTGTTCAACTCTCTGATGCATAACAAGTGATTGCAAAGACTATGGCCTGTATCAGGCGAACCTTAGTCTCCAGAGAGACACCATTGCTCTTTAGTACTTTGAAGAGGTCACTAACAGCAGACTTTCCCATGGCAATGCACCTTTTAATTTGCTGGCTACTGGTGCCAAGAGTGTTGACTATGGAGCCAAGCAAACTAAAGCTGTGTACAATCTCAATCTCTTCAACATCCATCCTGATGCTCGCTGCCAGTTGGTCCAGTGGTGAGAATCTTTGTCTTCTTGACATTGAGCCTCAATCTATTTTGGAGGCTGCAGTCCTTGACACTCTGCAGCAGGCGCTTCAGGTCCTCCTCAGTTTCAGCAAGCAGGGTTGTGTCATCCGCATAACGCAGACTGTTGATAAATCGTCCACCAATCCTGACCCCACATTTCCCCTCATAGAGCCCAGCCTCCCGGATAATCTGTTCTGCATACAGGTTGAAAAGGTATGGAGATAGGACGCATCCCTGGCATACGCCCTTCCCAATTTTGAACCATGCAGTGTTCCCTTGCTCTGTTCTGACGACTGCCTCCTGGTCTAAGTATAGGTTTCGCATTAGAACGATCAAGTGTTCTGGGATTCCCATTCTTCTCAGAGTCAGCTATAGTTTGTTATGATCTACACAGGCAAATGCCTTTGCATAGTCAATGAAACACAGATAGACATTCCGCTGGTATAGATATTCCTCTGGTATTCCCTGCTTTCAGCTAAGGTCCATCTAACATCAGCTACAATATCCCTAGTACCACGACCCTTTCTAAACCCAGGCTGGACTTCTGGCAGTTCTCTGTTGATGTGCTGTTCCAGTCATCTTTGGATAATCTTCAGTAGAATCTTGTGGTTTTAATTAATTTAAAATTCAGGTGTAAACTGTTAGGCATTATTGATTTTGTTAACAATTAAATATAAGCTGATTGTACAGTTGATTTCACCAACAATCAGCATAGCGAGCGTCAGAATCTTAGCCTCTACAGGAAAAGTTGATTTCAACCTCTGGCGGACAGATTAGTTTTCTTGGTGGTCTATGGTATGTTCAGGACTCTTCTTTGGTACCACAACTCAAAGGCATCAATTCTTTTTTAATTCTTCTCCCGCCCCTACTAGTTTATTTACAAAATTCTAATACATATTTGAACAATTCTTTCAATTGCCCTCACCCCCCCACCCATCAAATTGTACAACCCAATGATTAATTACCCCTTACCCCTGCACATACACATCCCTCTGCTTCCAGCCTCTCCCACCCCTCTTGGGTCCTTATACTCATTCTACAATAATTCTTAGTCAATGTTCAGCACTCTGATGCATAACAAGCAATTGCAAAGAACATGGCATGGATCAGGTGCACCTTAATCTCTAGACTAACACCATTGCTTCTCAGTACTCTGGAAATGTCCCTTACAGTAGATTTTCCCACTGCAATGCATCTTTTGATTCCCTGACTGCTGGTGCAAGAGTGATTATTTTATTGCTGAGCAATCTGTAATTGTTAACAACTTCAA
>NW_006399925.1:3577796-3578690 GCF_000299155.1 Elephantulus edwardii
TTTCATAAATTCTGGATATAAGTCCCTTATCTGATATGTTATTACGGAATACTATTGGGTAATCTTTGTCTTCTTAATCTTGACCTTTAAACCATATTGAAGACTACAGTCCTTGAACTTCTGCAGCAAGCACTTCAGCTCCTCCTCAGTTTCAGCCAGGAAAGGGGTGCGTGTGGTATGTATATTTGGTGTGGGTGTATATATACATGTAAATAGACATGTTGCTGTTGTTGTTATGTGTCATTGAGTCATTGAGTACATAACGACCATATGTACAACAGTTCTAAACTCTCCTCTATCCTGTGCCATTCTAACTGTCTCTGACACACTTATCCTTGTTACTCTAGTCACTAAATCAATCTATCTCATCAAGGTTATTCTTTTCTTGAGCTGTCTCTCCACCCTTCCAAGCATGATGTTCCTCCTCAAGGACTGGCTCCTCTTTGAAACATGTCCAAAGTATGCCCAATGTTCAGAATCCTTTTCTCCAAAGAGCAAGCAGCCTGCTCTCCCCTTCTTTAGGATGACTATGTTTTTTTCTCCTAGCAGTCCACAGTGTATCCAATACTCCTCCAGCACCATAGCTCAAAGACATAAAGTCTCCTTCTATCACCTGTAGTCATTGTCCAGCTTTCTGATGCATAGCAAGTGATTGTAAAGCCTATTCCTGGATCAGGTGCACTTTAGTCTTCAGACTGACCTCATTGTTCTTCAGTACTTTAGAGAGATCTCTAACAGCAGAATTTCCCAATGCAATTCATCTTAATTTCCTGGCTTCTGGTACAGAGTGTTGATTTTGGAGCCAAGTAAACTAAAGCTGTTAACAATCTCAATCTCTTCACCAGAATCTATCATGATGCTGACAACCGGCCCAATGGTGAGAATCTTTGTTTT
>NW_006399925.1:3579065-3597199 GCF_000299155.1 Elephantulus edwardii
GTTTCCTTTCTCTTCTGACGACTGTCTCCTGTTCCAAATATCACATGAGCATGATCTAGATATGTAGATAAAGATACATATTCTTGTGTGTGTGTATGTTTGTGTGTATTCACATACACATAGATACTTTGTATGTATGTATACGTGTATATTGTTGTTAGGTTCCATCGCGTCAAGTACAACCCACAGAGTGCCTATGAAGAACAGATCTGAACTCAGTCCTATGCTGTGCTGGTCTCATCTTTACTGTCACATTAGAGCCCATTGCAGCAGTCACCGTGTCAATCCATCTGGTCAAGGGTTTTTCTCTCCTTTGCCCACTCTCTCCCTTGCTGAGCATTAAGTCCCTCTCAAAGGAATACCCCCTCCAAGCAACATGCCTCAAGTATGAGAGGTGAAGCCTCATTATCTTTGCGTACAAAGAGCACTCTGTCTGCATCTTCTCCAAGACATATTTGTTTATTATTTTGGAAGTACATGGGATGTTCAGCACCCTTCTCCACCACCACAGCTCAAAGACATCATTTCTTCTTCTGTCATACTTATTAATTGTCAAATTCTCAGTTGCATAGCAAGTGATCAGAAAGACAATGGCCCGAATCAAATATACCTTAGATCTCACACTGACGCAAGTAATCAGAAAGATGACAGCCTGAATCAGACACAACTGAGTCCTCAGACTGATATCATTATTCCTCACTAAGTTGGAGAGGTCTCTAACTGCAGATTTTCCCAGTGTAATACAATCTCCTGATTTCCTGACTGCTTGTATCAATGGTGTTAATTGTGGGTCTAAGTAAGATGAAGTTGTTGATAGTTTCAATCAATTCTCCATCCATCATGATATTGTCTACAGGTCCAGTGGTAAAAATCTTTGTTTTTTTGACCTTGAGATGAATTAATACTGAAGATTGTATTCTTTGATCTTCTGCAACAAGTGCTTCAAGTCTTCATCACTTCCAGCAAGCAAAGTTGTGTGATCTCCATAATGCAAGTTAATAATAAGTCTACCTTCAATCCTGATGCCACATTCTTCTTCACAGAATCCAGCTTCTCAAATAATTTGTTCAGCATACATCTTGAATATATATGAAGAGAGAATGTAATCCCACTGCACATCCTTCTTCATTTTAAATCATGTAGTGTTTCCTTGCTCTGCTTGCACAACAGCCCCCTGGTCTAGGTACAGGTTTTGCATAAGCACGATTAGGTGCTCTGGGATTCCCACTCTTCTCAATATTAGCCATAACTTGATATAATCTACACTTGTTATGATTCACATTTCTTATGATAACTCTTAACAAGTTGTATATGTGAATACATATATGTGCACGTAGTATGTTTCTATGCATACACATATGTAAAATTTCATACATAATCTTTTAGTGAGAGTTTTTAGAAAATAACTTTTTTTTTGTAAATACATATGTTAAGTAAATTTGAACTCCTAGCAACTCTCTTGGAAAAAGCGAACCACTGCAATGTGTTCCCTAAGCTCGAATATTCATGGGAGCAAATCTTTAAGACTCTTCTTCCACTGGATTCTAACCACTCGCTTTAGTTAGCCGTCAATAGCATTCTAGGACCATTATATAAATGTGCTTTCACAAACACCGTTGCATTGTCTAGATCAGTTAATTATCAATAGACTTTAGTCAGAATTTACTAATGGAATATTATAGGTCAGTTATTTTATAGAATGTCTCTCAAATTGATTATAACTAAGATGTCTTTAAGATTATTCACAGTACACATAGTTTTGGTCAGAACACAGCAAAATTATGCTGAGTTTTTTCTGCCAGAGAGACACTAGCTGAAGACACATGTTGTCAATTTGTTTTTGTTACTAGCAGTTATAACTTCAGTCTCAACTTCCTTTGACCAGGCCGGCTAGTCCACTCAACAGCTGAAAAGTCATAGTACAAACACTATGTCATCAGAATAACATTCTTTGACAAGCCATATTTGATCAAGACATCTTTTCTTGTAATTCTCATCACAATTTGAAATTCTACTGACTGCTTCTGAAAAATCACTGGAGTGTCAGTTATGGAACAGTTCTGACTTGATGGCACAACACCACAACAACAATGTATTCATTGTTTTGCTTTATGCCTGGCTAACTTCTATATTTGAAATCTTTTTTAAAAAAGCAAATTTCTTTCAGCAAGTGCTCAATGCATAACCTTCAAATTATTGCCTGGCAGCCACCTTTGTTTTGATACAGATGAGTTCACCAGTTCCTATAATTCCTGACTGCTCAAACTAGATTAACTTTTATCCCTCTCTTTCTGTCTTTCTCTTACAAATAAGTTCGATCAACACTGACCTACTCCACCTGAAAAACATGACGGGAATTTCTACATTACACAGTTGTTAAATTGTTCTTCCTGTTTAGTGATATTTCTTATTTAACTGCTTAGCAAAATTCCACATATTTTATGGCATAATACAAATCCGATTTATTCTATAAAGTCATCCACAATTTCTAATCTGTTGTTCATAGGGTCACCATGGGCCATACTTGACTCGGTGACATCTAACAACAATTCCACAGAAGAAAACTAATTTCCTTAAAAGCTTACATATTTGTGTAAAGGATAGGCCATAAACATACTGTTTAATGAGTAGGTCTTCTGAGTGTCTTGAGGGAAGAAAATACATAAATATACTTGAATATATGTTGTCCTAGGGAAAGTGGACGGACAGCACAAGAGAGGTAGACCCTTGATGAGGTGGAATGATTCAGTCACTGGGGTAATGGGGTAGGTGTGTCAGAGACAATTAGATTGGCACAGGATAGGGCAGGGTTTAGGGCTGTTGTACATATATAAATTCCCTACTAGAAACAGTGTAAATGATTAGCTTATGTTTTGTTTGTTGATTTGACTGGTTGGTTTCTGGTTTTGTTTTGGTAATTAGAAAAGTGTTGAGGTTTTTGGGGTTTCCCCCCAATCATATGACCAACTATCTGAGTAGAATTGCTTTTAGTATTCGTTGAGAAAAGGCCTACCTGACTCCTACTTCATGTTTACCATTCTGATACTAACCAGGAACAGAAATTATCCATTCTTTTGATTTAAGATTTTAAAAACGGCCCCTGAGCAGTACACATTTGTTGAGTGCTGTTTTTTTCTGAGTTCAGATACTAGTGGATTAAATACGCTTTTCAGTATGGTATTTATAAAACTAATAGAAGATATTCTGGATGACATTAGGAATTAAGAGGGAAATAAATGAAAGGGGAAAGGAAGGAAGAGAAGACAGAAAATAAGAAATTAAGATTAACATGAATTCAGTACATGGTTTAACAAGCCCATGTAGATATAAATTAGCACATAGGTATGCTGGGATTTGATCTCTCTAATCATTCAAATGAGCAATCAACACTCTTGGCACCAGCAGTCGGGAAATTAAAAGATGTATTGCATTGTGAAAGTCTGCTGTCAGAGATTGCTCCAGAGTACTAAAGAGCAATGATGTCAGTCTGAAGACCAAGGTATGCCTGATAAAGGCCATGGTCTTTGCAATCACTTGCTGTTCATCAGAGAGCTGGACAATAACTAGAGATAACAGAAGGAGAATTGATGACTTTGAGCTGTGGTGTTGGTTAAGAGTATGGAAATTACCACGGACTGCTAAAAGAACAAACAGGTTCATCTTGGAGAGGGTTAGACCAGACTGCTCCTTGGAGGCAAAGATTCTGAAACTTCATCTGACATATTTTGAACATGTTACAAAGAGGGACTTGTCCTTGGAGAGAGATGTCATGCTTGAGAGGGTAGAGGGACAGCATAGGAAAGGAAGACCCTCTATGAGATGGATTGATTCAGTAACTAGGGTGATGGGGAAGGTTTGTAAGAGGTAGTAAGATTGGCACAGGATAGAGCAGGGTTTAGGGCTGTAGAACATAGATAGGTTCACTCAGAGTAGCAGGTGATTCTGTGGCACATAATGACAACAACAACAATCATTCAAATAATTAAAAGTAAATAAAATAAAATTAAAGAAGATGCTAGTATTTATACACAGAGAATTTTTATTCTTTGCTCTCTTTATCACCATTTCCGGGTTAATTCAAAGGCATGGTTTACTTCTCCTGGTGTAGCAGGGAGCAGAGCAGCGCTTATCTGCGCTTTGTGTGGGTATTCGCGTGAATCTGTATACATGTGTTGCTACAGGAAATATGGTTGGGGGTTATAGGTGTGAGAGATAGGGCAGATAGTGTGGCTGATGAATGACCAAATTTAGAAGATAAATATAGTTGACCCTAATGTGTGCCAAAAAGCCTCTAGGTATGCTATTGACTTAAAGCAACTAGGCTACCAGAAGCTGCTCTGTGCACCCTTTTCATATAGATCTCTTTGTTTAGGGCCTCGTCTCATTTAGAGCTATTTTGAGTGGTGTTATTTTTGCATTCCTTCATCACTATAGTCTAAGTTTGCTAGTGCCTTTTCCCTGAAACCAAAGGCCACTGTCTCTTCTACTAGAGGTGACGGAGGATGGGGATACTAAATTTAGGAGATACTGTCTAAAATCTGTTGGGATATTAGTTTATAATCTGTTATTAAGCATAAGTAGGTCACTATAAAGATAGAAGAGCATTGTTATATTAATTCGTGCACTTTCTTTTAAAAAATATTTCAAAAATAAAAAAGCATAATTCTATAACAATCATCTATAACATATAATGTTCAAGTGTTCCAAATTCATTAGGGGACATCAAAAACAATGCTGACAAATGTGTTTTAATAACAAAAAAAAATGTGCTAGTTCTTGTTACTCATTATAGCTGGGAGTAAGTTGACTACTAGTTATCCCTAATCCTATCCGAAGAAAGGGTCAGGGTCAGCAAATTCTCTAAAAACCAGTGTTTATCTGGATCCAAACTTGTCCTCACCTATAAGCAGATACTCAGAACCAACTCAGTTTTGTCTTTTCCATTGATGAGGGAATTCCTTGGCATGAAGGACCCAACTTCTGGTAGAAACTCACTGTACCAATAATGTCTCATCTCACCAGCTATGACCCAGAGTCAGTAACTAGCTGACTTGGAAACAGATTGCAAAGCTTTGCAAAACAAATGTAAGACTTAAAACTTTTAAGTGAATCATTGACCATGAGAAAGTAACACTTGTCATTTTAAACCATGTAGAGAAATTGTATGACTTGACATGTCACTAAAGGTGGTGTCAGTTTCCTGTAATTATCAATACAAGAAAATTTATTTTGTAGTTAATGAAAATTAGGTTGGATATGTGTGCCTACATGTCAAGCTTCACAGTGTCAAGAAACAATGAATCTCTGTCTCTTCCACAGTGAAAAAGCATGGAAGAGAAATATTTTAGGATTTTTATCAATCCTTTTAATGGATTTGTTCATGTAGACTTAGGGGGAGGTTTGAAATGTAAACATTCAAGATAGTCCACACCCTCTGAACTCAGACGTCACATGGACAGGTGGTAACAAAAGCCCCTGCCATATGGAGAAGAATGGCCATTCTCTCCTTCTGACTGACTGGGGCAGTGAAGGCGAGAAGGCCTTGTGGACCCCTAACAAGTCCAGGTTACCAGAGAAGTAAAGGAAAATACTATTTCAAATGTCAAGAAGATTCTGGGTTTTGTTTATTTTGATTATTTAAATAAAATTATAAAATTTTTATTTAATACTGGTTTACTTAACAAAGTTCATATTATTTTTCTGAGAAAAATTATTGTTAAAATAATAAAAGTGATCATGGTGTTTTGGTATTTTATTCCAGTTCTCTGTTTCTCTTTGCATCATTTTATCTCATTACACCCTGAATCAATTTCTACACTATTTTTACCCTCTCACTCCCTCTCTCCTTTCCACCTGTAATGGAGTTGTCCATAAACTAAACATACAATAAAAATGTGTCCTAAATTTTAAACGATGTATTGGTATCTTTTCAAACTATACATGCTTGTTTCCACAGCTTTTTTTTGTAATTAATGACATTTCATAGTTTTTTTGAGAAATTGAAGATTTTTAAAATAAACTATTTAAAATCTAGGTTATAAGTTTTTACTTTAGGTCACATGTAAAATCAAAGTGTCCATTTTTTCCTTAGAGAGATCAAGATTTATCTCCTGTATTATGGAAACTTCCAGAGCCATACTCAGTAGGATTACTTCTTTTCTACAAATTTGTAGTATTTTAGCGTCAATAGAAGGTAAATAACCTTTTGCAGTATTGTATCATAAGCATTCAAAATCTTCTTTGTTGATGTGACTACACACCTTTAGATAACCAAACATAATGTGAAAACTGAAACTGGAAACAACTGTAACAGCAGCATTATTAAGGTAATTAACATCCAATTATAGATTGTGAAGTGATACTTTGTCAGCAATGTATTTTTTTATTTTTAAAATGATATGGTGATTATGGTAAGAAAATGTTCTTTATTATAAAATAATGCTAAAATATCCAGTAGTAAACAAGTTGTCTTTAAATTATTGTCAAATAAAGAAGAAAAATTACAAATATATACATGAGTATGTATTCTCAATTACTCTCTGCTATATATAATACATTGCGGTATGCACAAATATAAACAAAATGTAAACAATTAGTAATTTGTATAATGGTTGTACATTTTTTATATTATTCTTGTTGCTCTTTTAGAAGTTATATCAAAATGATTATCAATATGAAAAAAGGACCCACTCAAGAAATAGTCTTATCATTTATTGACTGTTTTGATAATTTTAATTTTTTATTTCTATTTTATCTCTTGATCGGCTCCTTCTCTTTTCAACTCATATTTAGAAATTGGATAAATATATAATAAAGTAGGTGTAAAGATGGCACTTTGTGGTTTGGTCCCAATAAGTTCATTCTAAAATAATATCCACCTTAGAGACAGTTTGACATGTAGGAATTTTAATAAAAATACTTAGAATAGAAGAAATAAATTAGGATAATATTTTTGTCAATACTATGCTTTGATTTGGGGTATTTGGTATAACCTTCTCTATATGCTCAGTTAAAAAGGCATGATTTTAGCGTCTAGGCTGTTTATAATCATTTGATAATTAATATGTTAGCTATGCAGGTGTTTCTCCATTTTAGTATTCCAGAGACCCACCCAAACTAAACTAAGCATTCAACAATACTTTTCTTGTGAAAAAGAAAGATATCTGGTTCTAATTATCACAATCTGTAATAAAATTGTACATTCTGTCTTTAAAGTATGATTTTCAAGGTGAGAAATATCCCCAAATAACAATTTTCCTGTTGGAGGAAATGTTGGTGTCAGGGGTTTTTGTTAGCAAAACTATAACATTCAGATTCAAAATGCAAAATGGGGATTTTTCCCCCCCTTAATTGGCCATTACTGCTAAGGGGTGTGGGTGAGGCAGTGTGAGAGAAACAGGAATGATGTTCCCTGGCATCTAATCCGCTCTCCTTGTTCACTCCATCAGTCTGGAAGCATGAGCCTATGGTCCTCTTGAATTGTGTTGCTCCATAGAAGCCTCACAAACGCAAAGAATCCATCAACCTCATTCAGTGCATTAGCTCCAGGCTTTATATAAATTGCACTGATCTATGTTGTTTTGTTCAGAAAAATAAGTCAGTACACTTGCAGGATCAGTCACATGAAAATATCTCCTTTTCCAGGCCTGCTAATCTCTTCCTTTTGTTGGGTGTTGCTTTATTGTTTGACTTTAAGTCCCTATATAATATCTTAGAAGCAGCACGGATTTTAGTGAAAGCGATTAATGACAGTGGGGGGAAATAGTTCGCATTGGAACATGGAGATCTAGTGGGTTGGTTTTTTTTTGTTTGTTTTTTTTTTTTTATTATTCTTTGCCTTTCCCTTTTCTCTTTCTCCCCTCCCCTTCTCCACCTTTCTATAAAAAAAAAGAAATCCACCTTCTCTGCTCAGATTCCAAATCATTTCAAAGTTCAGTGAAGGCTTCTCCTCCTTGCATGCACTTATTATTTCAAAGTGAGACCATCTTAACTGAAATAGAAAGTTTATTCAGGTGGCATGAATCAAACAAGGGCCCAGTGATGCAAGCTAGAGTTGCAGACAGCGGGCCAGCTGTGTCTCTCACAGCGCTTCCCTCCTAAGAGAAGCATAACAAAACCCGAGGAAAACAGGCCTCCAGTAATCTCCTTGCCTTAGCCAGAAAACAGGGGTGATGGAAAGCTGCCCTCTCATTATAGTCTTGGTCTCAAGGTTAGAATTAGACCCTTAGGGTAAGGAGCTGTCAATTAGAGATAACTCCAACCAATGCTGTCTGAAATCTTGGACTTATCTCCTAGCAACTCCCCTTCTTTCAGGGCACAGCCCTTAGCTCTGCCTGCAGCTCAAGAGTCAGCTTAAAGACAGTGAAATAACCTTTTCAGTTCGAGCAGATGCACAAAGAATTCTGCTTCCTGCATCCTCGATGGAGCCTGGGTGACATTTGACTGGAAATGGGTTTGAATCTGGGAAGAATTAAGATTTTCTTGTTCTCCAGTTGCAGATGTTTCAATTGGAGGATTTAATAGAAGTATCTGGCCAAAGAATCAGAAAATCTAAATTCAATCTGATGCTGGGTACCTTTTGCTTCCAGATATGAATCTGTCATGTTTATGTATAAACTGACATATTCTTTCCTCACATTGCCTATTTTATGCTTAGGAGGAATTTGCCAACAGTTGGGAGTGGAGTGGCTATGGTTACCACGGGAACTCTGCCTCTCCCTTTATCTACCATGGCAGGGTATATAGAAAGCCGACAAGCATAAATCCTATTAAGAAAAGCACAGGGTTATGCATCATTAGGGGACATCAGAGAATTTACTACTGGCATATATGCTCGATGCAAACGAAAAAAAAAATAATACACATTTCTTACAGTTGCTTATTCATTAGATTTGGGAATCATGTTGTTGATTTTTCTAATCTCAAGCAGAATTAGGGTGACAAAATAGAGGAGGTTACTAGGGGGTGGGGGTGGGTGGGGGAAAGCAAGTCTTTCATTTGTCATTGGTTTCAACAATAACAAAGGGATGCCTCACAAATTTTGTAAATACAGCAGATGCAAAATATCCAGCCTGCTGCAGGATGTACATAAGACACTCCACTTGGAATTAAAGATGTGGCTTAACAAAGCTCTTTTGTACCATAAAAACCCATGGTGCTTTCTAGTGCAAACCCTGTGCACCAGCCATTTTTCCATCAAGTTTCTCACAGGACTCAATTCCCAGTTTATTTTCATGTATCAGGACTGGTTTTCTGTTGAAGAATTGTAGCATCTTTTTATGTGATACCATGTGCACTGAATTTTATAACCCAAGCTTGTGCATGCCCATATATCCTCTCATTTATCAACGAAGTGATTATCTTTTTGTTTGTTTGTTTGTTTGAAATATTGTCAGGTGTATTAGCAACAATAATAAGATAATCAAGAGACAGCCAACAAAATCACCCTTAGGATGTTTGACTCGTATGTTTTGGTTGGGAGGACAAGCCTGTATTGTGGAGAAAGTCAGTCTTACTGCCCAAGAATGCAAAATAGCTGTCATGCTGGTTGCTTGCTAGTTTATGAACAAGGAGATAGGTTCTTTATTATGCAGGATGATAAATAAGATTTCCCTCTCCAACTTGAGAATCTTTGCAGTGGATTTATTTTTACCTTCCCTAAATCTCAGCGTGCAGATGAATTGCTCATTAAGCTTAGATGCACTTGTTTTCATATCACCAGTTGTCAACACCACCAACACCTAGGAAAGCATTTTTGAAAGAGAAAAGAAAAGACTTGAGGAACTGTGAATGAATGAGTTCTTTTTGTGTGTCTATGAATGGGATTTATATACAATTCTGCTTTGCTTTACTTTAAAAATTAAGAAAAGTTAAGGACGAATTAAAACCGTTTGCTTTAGAAATTATGTCATGGGATTGCAATGTAATGCAGTAGTGTATTTTAAAAAACTGGTAAACATATGTTACAAGATAATCAATACTTTAAAGTTATGTGTAATTTGCAGACATTAGCTATTTCTCAGTCACAATGAGTGGGTGGACAAAGCTTTTTAAATTGTTTTCACAAGAAAGACATGATCTAGCGTTATTTTATCCGCAAAATATTTAAATCTAATGATTGTAAGTATTCAGAGTCTTAGTATATTTCTACAAGTATTATTCTATTTATGTATTTCATTCTCCCTAAAACAAAGAATACACTTATATTTTTACAGGGTAATTGGAATCATGTTTGAAAATAGTAACAAATTGATTAAAATAAGAAGAACCCTAAGTAATGATAAAGAGTACTTTATTAAATAGCAGACCAATAATGTCCACAGACTTGAATGGTGGACGGTCGGTTTCCTAGGAGATGACTGAAGTTAACCTCTTAACTGCTGTATGAATTGAATACATTCTCAGAGCATCATCTTCAGGCAGAAGGCCTGCCTACAGCTCATTAATCTGTGGCCAAGAGTTTGAGTGTCTTAGAGCCTTTGGTCTGTAAAAAGGGTCAAAGATTAGTTATACCTAGATGCAAGTATGACTGCTCCTGGGTCTTTTGAGGCCTTAACTGTACTCAGTATATCTAATTTGATTTTGAATATACAAAAATACATCTTTAGTTCATGATGGTCAGTATTTGATTGCACTTCAAGATCAAGTCTCATTGTAAAAACTGATATCTCCTGACTGCAAGGACATATATGAAGTCTGAATACTTTCAGAGTGAAATTTAGAAAATACAATGCTTATTTCACATATATTTTTATAATATGTAACTTTGAAAATATAAATGACTTTATAATTATGTACCTCCTTTGACCTGGATATATTATTACCTGAAAATAGCATTTCTTTGTGTATTCATTCTTCAATTCTCAATTAACCATGTGAGCTCTTAGAGATACAGGCAAAGAAAGGCAGGATAGAGCAGTAAATCAACAATGAAAAGGCATAAATTCTTTCCTGGCTCTGTGCTTACAATGTAACCTTGAGTAAATCATGGCGTCACTGAACATCAGCTTCTATGTAGGTAAAAGGGACCACCAGTTGACGGATTTAAAATGAATTTTCAAATCTAATCTGTTATGCAAATATATGTAATTATTTTCATACTCTGTGTCAGTTCAGTAATACATGTGAAAAATTTCATCTCAATGTCAACTCAATAGAAAAAACTCACCTGAAAAAAGCATAAGAAAGAATATAATTACTTTTATGATTTACAGAATGATTTATGGTTAATTGGTCTCTAGCAATAAGAGAAATATTCCTCACTGACCACACTTAATCATAATAATTTTGTACCTATGCAAACGCTAGTGTTCTATATCTTGTCAGATTTTCCCTATCTAAAGAAGATATCTAAGACAATTCATGAGCTGATATCTCAAACCATGCTTTTAAATTATATTGCCTGCTTAAATTCAAAATAGGTGGTGTTTTTAACCTCTTACCATTGTCTGGGGTTATTATTGTTATTAATGACTGTGTTGACAAGTTTTCCTTAACCTTGATAGGATGTTCCAAACATGAAAACTCATTTCTACATCAGAAGCAGCAGTTGGATTTTAAAAGCTGTAAGAAATTGGGAAAATATAATAGAAGACATTTACCACAAGAGAAACTCTAGTGTAAGAGCAATACCTCTTACCTAAGAGCTTTATCTTAATCACATCTGAATCAAATTTTGTGCCCAGGCCAGGTGCCCAGGCCAGGTGGCCAATTTTAGGAGAGAAATATGTTCCGGAATAGCCCTACTTAAAATGTGATGGAAATTAAAATAAAGCAAACAAACAAAAAACAATTTGAAGAATTAGATCAGGAATTGTTCTCTTTTGGAAAACAGAGATTAAACAACAACAAAAACATTGACTGATTTTATTGGCCATTTTGTTCTTTCATGAGTGTGTAAAGCAAAAAATTACATATGTGTGTATATATATATACATGTATATATATATATGTATATACACACAAACATATATGTATGCACAGATACAGTAAGAGCCATCAAATTAGCTCATATCTATTAGTGTCTAACTTTCTTGAATGTTGGAGTCAATTATCCACATTTGATTTTGTCTATTTACGTATTTAATCACTGAGAGCACCCATATTTTAATTTCCCCCTTCACAGCATGACCTAACCAGAAGCTATTCCTAAACAGGCTACAAGATCGCACTATGTTTATTCACTAAAGCATTATCCCTGTAATAGTGAGATGAGAAATATTAACTAGATCTCCTCTTACTAATACAATAGCCACCCTAGTGAACCAAAGTCATTAAAGAAAATCCTTGTTGTTCGTATATCACCCATCCTTTGAACTTACCAAGGTAATTGATATTTCAGAGATTTATTTATTCCAGTCAATCCTGGATTTGAATTCAGAATAGAGGAAGGGGCCTGTGGACTGAAGAAGCCTGCAGGGACCCTGTGGCCTACTGCTAGGCAACAGCCCATCCCCAGTACAGCAAACATACAGACCTCAAAATGAATGACCTCATCTACAAATCAGCTATTTGATATGCAGATCGGACCACAGGCCTCTTCAATAATACAGCACTTCTCAGGCAGCAGGTGCAGCATAAAAGTGAGTGGCCTTTCGTCATTTCAAAGGCTGGGGCTGCCTTACTCTCTCCCTCTGGCCCTTAACAATTTCTGAAGCTCTATTATCTTCATTTTTTATTTAGACGCTCCATTTGCAGAACCAGAGTTCATCTTCTGTCCTTGGTTCAGAGGCCTAACCTAAAGCCTATGCAAGAAGCAGGATTTAGAAGCCATATGAGTAACTGAGGAAGGATAACATCCTTCAGATTCTTCTTAATAGCTACTATGGCAGAAAGATAACACTTAGAAGCCTAGCCATGGTGGCGCTCTGAATTCTATCCTGTACTTCACATTTCTAATGGTGTATGTCTCCTTGAAAATAATTATTGATGCGTGTAACTGAAATTGGGTTTACTTTCTCCATATATATCGGCAACAGCACTGTACATAGAGAATGAAACAAAAATAACTACCTTGATTCTTTACTACAATACGTACTTTTGTGGTCATAATTGTATTCAGGACAATGATGTGGAGGCCTTGGGACAAAATTGTGGTGGGCTACATCAAAGGATAAAGGTTTTTTAGCCAACAAGGAAGAAAATAAACAGTTCATTCCACTCACCCACCTCAGTGCTAAGCTCCAATTGCACAGGAGTGGTAAGATCCTCCGTGTGCTTCATATACCCATAAAGTGCAATGTAATATAATTTATATTGTCTGTGGTTGCAGGTTATGTCCTGAAAGTCATAAACTATTACAGTTTTATGGCTTTGCTGCAGCTATTAACTAAATGAAAGAGTTATTCATTTGAAATCTGGAATGTGTACAATGGCACCTAAATACATGAAGACCACTAGTGCAAAATGTGTAAAAATATTAAAAATGAAAGATTATACACAAAGGGACTGAGGGGTGGGTCAAAATTGCAGCAGTAGGAAACAACCTTACGAAGCAGAGTGTGGATATATACGTGGAATTTCTAAACTAAGGACATTTATGTTTCTAAAAAACTTGGAATTCTGGTTCTAGATCTGAATCACAAAAAGTTAGTTTGATTGGTTTAAACTGTTTTTTGTATGTGTATTGTGAAGAAGGCAAAATAAATGTATGCTTATTTAAATACATTTTCACATTATATTTACACATATGTATGTGTGTATAGATAGAGAACAGGGGCAGGGTGAAAAATGAAAGGAATAAAGAGAGTGGAAGAGGTGCAATGCACTGGTATTTGGCTTTGACAATGAAAATTAGTATTCTGCTCAACATATCCTCATTACATGTGTCTCCACTGTTGTGTGGCATTGAGTTAGAACTTACCTGTAGCTGACCCTTCTGTGGGTTTTCAGAAGTAATAAATTGCATGGGAGGAAATTATCCATCCTTCTCCCACAGAGGAGCTGGTGGATTTCAACCATGTGCCTTTAGGGTTACAGTACAGTTTTTTACCATTAGGCCACCAGAAGTCCCAAAGTAGAGCCTCTTTGTCAGCTTTTGATAAACCTTTGTACCGACTGCCACCTGCCACTGGTCAGCTTCAGTTTATTACTTGTTTCTTTTTAAGAAAGATTCTGAACAAGTGGAAAATGAAGACTGATATGCTGAATATAATCATTTTATCAAGAAAGAAAGAAAGAACACAAGTCACTTGCAGGTCCCACTTAAATTAAGGGTCCATGTAGCTATATGATTATTCCCTTATTCATAAAGAAATTTCCCCCATAAAATCTGGAAAAAAACCCCAACAAAAAAATGTAATGATTGCATGTAGTACATAGTAGTACAACAATACTTCCAAACAGCTGGGAAAATAAACAAATGAAGTAAAACATTTTAAAAGGAAATTTTGTAAAATTATAAAACAAAAAAGTTAATAAAAATATAAGAATAAACATTTTATAATAAATGCTACTATAAATAAAATTACTTAAGAATGTTTTACAAATTTACCAGACTATGCCAGGAAATTTGAAGAACAACAGCTTGGCTGACTAGAAGAAATCCATATTGTTCCCATTTCCAAGACAGGTGAGTCAACAGAATGTGGAAATTACAGAAAAGCATTAATATCAAATGGAAGCAAAATATTGCTGAAGACCATTTAAAAAAACATATAGAACAGTACATTTAAAGAACTTCCAGAAGTTCAAGCTGAAGCTAGAAGAGCTGGCAGCACCAGGAGTCTTGTTGCTCGTCTCGGATGGATCTTAAATGAAAGTAGAAAATAAAAGAAAGACATTTATTTTTTTTTTTTACTACATAAAGATATTTGACTGCGTGGATCATGACAAATCACGGCTAACATTGAGCAGACTGGGAATACCGGAACACTTAATTGTGCTCTTAGAAAACTTAGACCTGGTCCCAAGAAGCTATTATTGTCCCAACATAATAACGGAACAAAGCATGGCTTAAAATCAGGGAAAGTGGTTATATCAGGGTTATATCTTTTGTCATACCTATCTGATTTCTATCCTGAGCAAATCAGTATAGAAAAGCTTTATGAAGCTAGACTCCATGAAGAAGAATGTGGCATCAGGATAGAAGGAAGACTCATCAACAACCTATGTTATGCAGATGACACAACTTTGTTTGCTAAAAATGAAGAGAACTTGAAATATTTGAAGCAGAAGATCAAACACTCTTGCCTTCAATATTGATTGCATCTCAACATCAAGAAAACAAAATTCCTCACCAGTCCTGATGAAATTAAAGCTGGTGAAACTGAAGTACGAGATGCAACCAACTACTAACACACTTTCAAGTGTTTTACATGATACACGAGTACTATCACTAGGTAAGAGTTTTATTGTTAAAGCTAAAAGAGCTGTACAGCTACATCTTTTACACAGATCTTTCCAAAATGCCTGTGTGATCATAATGAGCATTATTGATCTACATGCTACCTGTAGTTCTCTCATTCATCTAGAGGAAACAGATAAATCTCTTTTTTTTCCTCATCTTAATTTATTCAAATGTTTTCAGATTTGACAGATTTCTAGAGTACATTGTTGCCAGCAAATCTCTCCCCTTTCCCTCCCATGAAGCATATGTGTGTTTTAAACAATTTCTCAGCCACATGATCCTCATTTCTCACCTCTCAACTCGTCTATTTATTGTTCTGTGTATCAATTTTTTGTTATTGTTTGTATGCTACGGTTATTGCATTGTGCAAATTCTCTTCAAAAAGCTCTTTTAAAATGTTAAATAAGCAAAGATGTCAGATTGAGGACTAAAGTGCTCATATCCCAAGCCATAATGGCGCAACAGAGGAAGACCCCGGATGAGATGGGTTGGTACAGTAACTGGGGCAGTGGGGGTTGGAATGTTGGAATTAGATTGGTTCAGGACAGGGCAGAGTTCAGAGCTGCTGTACACAAGGTCACTATGGTCAAAGGCAACTCGACAGCACAAAACAACAGTATACACATGCTAAATCTGGACAATGAATTAAAACAAATTTAGGGGGGAAACCCGACTGTACCATTGGATTAGAGTGTTAGTGAAGTGTATCCATAACTCTTTGTATAACGAGAATGACAAGAATCTGTCTCACATACTTTGGGAGTATTTTAGGAGAAATCCATCCCCAAGATGTAATGTGTGTTAAAGTATAGTTTTAGTCAAAAAAGTGGAAATTTTTCATGTGATAGCAGTACACAGTGGCTGCAACAATGGAATCAAACACAGGAATGACTGTGGGGATTGTGAAGGGATGGGAAGCATTTAATTGTGTTCAGAAATAACTCAATGACACCAAACAACATATTATTTGATATCTTAGCTTTTAGATTTATATTAAAGTTTCAAGGGCTATTGAAAAAGATGTTTTTGTTAGTTTCCTTCAAAAAATCTTATACAGCGTTAATAAAAATAATTCTACATTTGTGGATTTAAATGATTCTTTCACCATACCCCATGTAAGAATAACACCTATGGCAGCACTGGAAATTGGAAGTCCCATACAGATAAAAAGAACACATTAGAAAAAGTCATCTTCATTTTAGAGATGAGCAGACCCAATAGGAAATATAGTTAGTCTATTTAGATGAGGAGGCAGGATCCAATCCACTGTGAGCCCCTAATCCTGTAATGTTTTTTCATTAAGTCCCCTTATTTTGCCTCGCATCTCTTTTGGAAGTAAGGTAAGCATGATATATAATGGCTGTATCAGGCAGATGACACGACTTTGTTTGCCAAAACAGAAGAGGACCTGAGGAATTTGCTACAAAAGGTCAAGGACTGCAGCCTTCAATATGGAGTGAAGTTCAACATTAAGTAAACAAAGATTCTGAGCCGATTGGCAGCATCAGGATAAACAGTAAAGAGACTTGAGATTTTAACAGCTTTAGTTGTTTGGTTCCACAATCAACACTCTTGGTACCAGCAACCAGGAAATCTAAAGACAAATTGCATTGGGAAAATCCATTATCAGAAACCTCTCCAGAGTGCTGAAGGCCAATGATGGCAGTCTGGAGACTAAAGTGCACCTGATCCAGGCCATAGTCTTCACAATTGCTTCTTATGCATCAGAGAGCTGGACAATGAGTAGGGATGATAGGAGAATGGATGCCTTTAAGTTATAGTGCCGGAGTAGTATTGAATATATACCATGGACTGAACAAACAGGTTCAGTCTGGAGAGGATGAGACCAGGCTGCTCCACGAAGGCAAGGATTCTGAAGCTTTGTCTGACATATATTGGGCATGTTACAAGAAGGGACCAATGCTCGGAGAGGGACATCATGTTTGCGAGGGTGGAGGGACAGCATGAGAGAGGAAGACTCTTGGTGACATGGATTTATTCAGTGACTGGGATATAGGGAGTGGGTGTGTTGGAGATGATAAGGTTGTCACAGGATAAAGCAGGGTTCAGAACTGTTGTACGTGGGGTCACTATGAGTGGCAAATGACCCTACAACAACATATCTATTTGTAATCTGATTAAAATGTGTTAACTCTCCTTTTGGGGAGATTTGAAGGGAAATCTTTGTTCTTTCTTTGAGCCTTATACTTTCTAATATGTTTGTTGAACAGGACATTCCAACCTTTTCTATATCCTTCCTTCCTGGAGACCTACTGATGGACTTCCTAGCATCTGTTATCTTTTTCAGTGCTGGAGATCTCATGGCCCTCCAGAAAACTTGATATGCAAGTCAGCCCTATTCTTCCGGAATTCTCTGCCTGTTAAAAATCCTAAGGCAATCTGGTGATAAAGTGGTTAATGCAAAGGTAACCATTAACTTGCTAACAGCAAGATTGATGATTTGAACCCATCAAATGTTCCAAAGAAGAAAGATATGGAAATCTACTATCACAAATATTTATATTCTTAGAAACACAAAGACAGAAGAGGAAGAAAAGACCAAAATGGATGTCAGAAGAAACTCTGAAGATTGCACTGAAGCATCCTTGATTACAGCAACTCTAGGTTTGAATTTGTTCTTCAGTTCCTTTAGTTTAAGAAATGCTGAGCGAGTTCGGCCCTTTTGATTTTCTGACTCTAGTTCCTCGCACATTTCATTGTAGGATTTTGCTTTGTCATTCCTAGCAGCCTTTTGGAATCTTCTGTTCAGCTCTTTAGTATCTTGTGC
>NW_006399925.1:3598874-3602080 GCF_000299155.1 Elephantulus edwardii
GCAGGATAGAGCAGGGTTTAGAGCTGTTGTGCATAAGGTCGCTATGAGTCGGAAAGGACTCAATCGCACATAACAACAACAGAAACCCTATGCGTTACTCCAGCCTATAGAGTCATAGGGTCAGTATGAAACTTAAGAAATGGATTTTTATTAAAAATCCTTAAAACAATTTTAAAAATCTTTTTAGTTTTATATGTTTTTGTTGTTGTTGTTGTTGTTATGTGCTTTCCAGTCGCTTGAGAATCATAGTGACCCTATGTACAAGGGCCCTAAACACTGCTCTATGCTGTACCAACCATATTGTCCAGTACAAACTTACCCATTACCCCAGTCAGTAAATCAACCCATCTCATCTGGTTTTCCTCTCCTGTGCTGTCCTTCCACCCTCCCAACATGATGTCTCTCTCCAAAGACCAGTCCCTCCTTATAACATGTCCAAAATAGGTCAGACGAAGCTTCAGAATCGTTACCTCCAAGGAGCAGCCCGGTTTCACCCTATCCAGGATAAACTTGTTTGTTCTATTAGCAATCCCTGGCATAGTCAATACTCTTCTCCAGGACCAAAGCTTAAAGATAGCAACTCTCCTTCTATCATCCCTAGTCATTGTCCAGCTCTCTGATCCATAGCAAGTAATTTCAAAGACCATGGTCTTTATCAGGCACACCTTAGTCTCCAGACTGACATTGTTATTCTTCAGTACTTTGGAGAGGTCCCTGACAGCTGACTTTCCCAATGCAATTCAGCTCATGATTTCCTGGCTGCTGGCACCCAGAGTGTTGATTGTGGAGCCTAGCAAACTAAAATTTAACAATCTTAATCTCTTCACCATGCATAATGAGGCTACCAATTGGTCCATGGGTCAGAATCT
The DNA here is from genome assembly GCF_000299155.1 of Elephantulus edwardii. NCBI lineage: Eukaryota > Metazoa > Chordata > Mammalia > Macroscelidea > Macroscelididae > Elephantulus > Elephantulus edwardii. The sequence goes on from NW_006399925.1 coordinate 3,599,744, forward strand.
CTGTTTTCTTGATATTGAGCTTCAATCCATAATGAAGGCTGCAGTCCTCGACCCTCTGCAGCAAGTGCTCCAGGTCCTCCTAAGTTTCAACAAGCAGGGTTGTGTCATCTGCATAACTAATTATTAATTAGATACTTAAATGATGGCTCTTGCAGTAATTGCTACAGAATTCATCAGTGAATAAATTTTATAATTTAAACCCTGCTCTCAAATTCACAAGGTGTGTTTTTAGGCGTCAGTGCTATTTTATATCAAATAAGTATAGTTATATTCCTTACAGAGATATTGTGAAGCCAACTCAAGTTTACAGATATTAAAACACTCTGAATAGTTAAATGTATATTGCCTATGTGACTTGAGTTGTGAATTGTGCTTTAGAAATTTTGCTGTCCTTGAGTTTATGTTTCTATAATGAAGGCTGTCTGGAAATCATCCTTGAGCTCCAACTACATAAAAATTTAAAGAGGAAGTTAGTACCACAAAATTCGGGGATGCATTTTTAAGCAGAGCTTAAAGCAGGCTTCTGTTGTAAGGACCCTTTTATACAGAATTTCTTATCTAATTATGAATGACTGGCTTACATTTCCTTTTATAGATAGACTCAAAGAAGCGAAATTACTGATAATTTCCCCCTCTTTCTGTCCCTGCGGCTACACATATGGATACACACACATTTATGAGTCAAAAGGATGGATCAAAAAAACACACAAGTTCCGAAAAAGGCAATGTTACTGTAACTTCTCACAGAAAGAAAGAAAAAATATCCCCAAAGAGTTTTGGGTTTATAGTTAAGCCACAGCAATGAATTAAAAAATAGTGGTAATAGTGAACATATGTTTTGAGATTAAGCTAGTTAAAACATAATTTGTTAATATATATATATATATATAATTCCTTTTACACCATTAGTACTATTTCTCATTGCCATCAAATTGGAACTAACTTATAGCTGACCCTTCAGTGGGTTTTCAGAGGCTGTAAATCACACCAGAGAATGTCATTTATCTCTCAAGGAGGCATTGGTGGATCCAAACCTTCAGAAAGGGAACTATGGAGCCAGAGCTATTAGGTAGATAGACATCAATGCCATTTTGACAAAATGATGGAAATAAGTTTTAGATTAAAGTAAATTATTACTTACAGGGCTAATGTAGAGCAGAACTGAGATTCAAATTCAGGTTTCTTCTAATCCAAAGTCTATGTATTTGGCCATAATGTCTCTCGCTTCTTCAGTGATTATACCTTGAAATAAGGATGAAAACGGTATATTGTAGTCCTTTACAGCTACTGTCAAATATTCCAGTTACTCATTGACTCTATTTCAAACAGTAAAATAATTTGTGTAAGGTGGCTTATATATGAACGACATTCAAGAAAGGAAATACATTCTTTCATCTTTGATTTGCTTAACAAGCAGCTTTCAATTTCTGGTTTTATGAATTGGTCTAAAACCCTGCAATTTAGGTTAGACTAATTACCTTTTGTTTTACTCATTTTGTCAGCTCTTTTTAAATATAGAGGTGACTAAAGACAATAACTTTTATCTATATATGTCATACATGATATTGCAATGGAAAAACACTAGAAGACATTTATCTACTCCTTCAAAATTAGATCAACCTTTATTTCAAACAAAAAGATTTCTTTTGCAAGATCTTTACTTGATTCCTTTCATGATTCAATACCTTTGTTCCATTAAAAAATAATTTATTAGCCTCCGATGTGTTTTATACAAATTAATTAACCCTGAACAGAATGGTAAGGCCTATGTTAATTATAGAGTTGTTGCTTACCGTCAAGTTGAAACGAACCCATAGCTAACCTCTAGCAGGTTTTCTGAGACAGTTGTTGTTGTTGTTGTTATGTGCTGTCGAGTCATTTGTGACTCATAGAGACCCTATATACAACAGCCCTAAATCCTCCTCTATCCTGTGCCAATCACATTGCCTCTGACACACCAATCCCGATTACCCCAGTCACTGAATCAATCCACCTCATAGAGGGTCTTCCCCCCTGCACTGTCCCTCCACCCTCCCAAGCATGATGACCCTCTCCAAGGACCTGTCCCTCCTTACAACATGTCTAAAGTATGTCAGACGAAGCCCCAGAATCCTTGCCTCCAGGGAGTAGCCTGGTTTAACCCTCTCCAATATGAATCTGTTTGTTTTCTTGGCAGTACATGGTACATTCAATACTCTTCTCCAGCACCACAGCTCAAAGGCATCAATTCTCCTTCTATCCTCTCTAGTCATTGTCCAACTCTCTGATGCATAACAAGTGATAGCAAAGACCGAAGCCTATATCAGGCGCACCTTAGTCTCCAGAGAGAAACCGTTG
>NW_006399925.1:3605715-3608531 GCF_000299155.1 Elephantulus edwardii
TCTTCTGACATCCATTTTGGTCTTTTCTTCCTCTTCTGTCTTTATAATCACTGTTTGCACTCTTCCTGGATGATACATCCGACATCCTCCACAACTCAGCTGGTCTTCGCTCATTAGTGTTAAAGGCCTCAAACCTGTTCCTGAGATGATTCTGAAATTCAATTGAGATGAAATCAGTGTCATATTTTGGCTCCTGTGGATTCGGTTTAATTTTCCTCAGCTTCAGCTTGAGCTTGCATATGAGTAGTTGGTTGTCTGTTCCACAATCAGCTCCTGGTCTAGTTTTCACAGCTGATATTGAGCTTCTCCAGTGGTTCTTTCTGCCGGTGGAATCGATCTGATTCCTATGCATACCATCAGGTGAAATCCAGTGTATAACCTGCCTTTATATTTCTTATAAAGCGTATTTGCAATGAATAAGTCATTGATTGTACAAAATTCAATCATTCTATCTCCAGCTTAGGTAACTGAGACAGTTAACAGCGCAAAAACTGGTGGATTCAAACCACGTGCCTTTAGTATTGCAACACAGATTCTTACCCCTTGGCCACCAATCTTCCTAGGCACAGAAATTACTTGAGTCACATTTTGATCAAAAAGGCCTATTTTTTAACAGATTGATAGTCTTGGCAGACCTGGATGAGTAAAAGGATACAAACGGGGTTTAGAAGAGGTCATGGCACTACAGACATTATCATCAATGTCACATGGATCTTGGCAGAAAACAGTGTACCAGAGGAATATCTATCTGTGTTGCATTGACTATGTAAAGGTCATTTGACTGTGTGGATCACAACAGATTGTGGCTAACCTTGAGGAAAATGGAATCCCAGAACACTTAATTGTGCTTATGCTAAATCTATACTTGGACCAAGAAGCAGTCCTCAGAACAGAGCAGGGAAACACTGCATGGTTCAAAATCAAGAAAGGACTGCATCAGGGATGAATCCTGTCTCCATATCTTTTCAATCTGTATGCAGAACAGATTTTTCAGGAAGCAGGGCTTTATGAGGAGGAGTGTGGCATGAGGATTAGAGGTAGATTCATCAACAGCCTATGTTATGCAGATGACACAACCTGGCTTGCTAAAACTGAGAAGGATCTGAAGTGCTTGCTACAAAAGGTCAAGGACTGTAGTTTTCAATATGGATTGCAACTCAACATCCTGAAGCCAAAGATTCTCAGCACTGGGTCAATTGACAGCAGAATAATAGATGGAAAAGAAATTGAGGTAGTTGACAATTACAGCTTGCTCGGCTCCATAATCAACACTCACGACACCAGCAGTCAGATATCAAAAGACAAATTGCACGGAGAAATCTACTGTCAGGGACCTCTCCAGAGTACTGGTAAGGAATAATATCAATCTAGAGATTAAGGTGTGCCTGACCCAGCTCATAATCTTTGCCATTACTTCCTATATATCAGAGATCTGGATAATGACTAAAGATGACAAAAGAAGAATTAATGCCTTTGAGTTGTGGTGCTGGAGAAGTGTCTTGAATGTACCATGCATCATCAAGAAAAAAAGAAAAAAAAGGTCTGTCTTGGAGAAAGTGAAACCAAATTTCTCCTTGGAGGTGAGGATTTTGAAACTCTGTCTCATGTACTTTGGACACGTGGCCAGGAGGAAATGGTTCTTGGAAAAGGAGATCATGCTTAGAAGGGTGGAGGGGCAGTGGAGGAGAGGAGGACTCCATAAGATGTATTGATACAGTAACTGGGGCAAAGGAGGTAAGTGTATCGAAATAGGTGAGCCTGGCTCAGGACAGGGTGGCATTCAGAGCTAGTGTACATAGGGTTGCTTTGAGTCACAGGTGACTAAATGACACGTAACAACATGATAAGAACAAAAGTTTTAGAACAAGAGGTCACTGTAAGTTATCACACTGTAACTGAGATTTTTGAAGAGAGTGATAAACATGGCAAAAACACTTCAAAAAATAGTGGAAAGAAAATCAGAAACCTGAAAGTGTGACCAAGCCTTAATATATTAATAACGAACCAGGAATTGATGGTGGAGAATAAAGGATCAGATGTAAAGTAGGACTAGGAATTTTCGGGGGGAAAATGCTTGTTGAGCAGGGTGGTAATTAGTAGTTGCAAGCAGATTACAATTCTCTGTCCATAGACCATCTGTACTTTGACTACGTATCCTTAGCCATTCTTCTCTGATTACTGATCATCATTCCTCGATGTTAAAAAAGGACAGTACTTAGCATAAACATTTTCCCATCCCACATTTGATTGGGAGTGAAATGCTATAGCCTCTGTTTTCAGAAAAAAAAATCTATTAGTAATCATGCACAAAATAGCGATAATCGGTTCTTACACAGCCACGTTACAACGTGTCTGAATAAATGCAATATATTACACAAGAAAATAAATGGATGGTCTTGGTTTTATCATCTTTAATCTCTTTCCTTCGTTTCTAACAATATATGCATGAAATTGTGTATGATTTTCAAGTTGGTAACTTTCACATAGACCCATCTGCATATATATTGAATAACAAATATTTCATTGATTGCAATTTGCTTTGACTATATCGTCTAGAAAGTCCTACTGCTACCAAAGAACATCATGTTTAGTAAAACAGGGATAGTGAAAATGAGGGAGACCTTCATAAAATAGATTGACACAATAACAATAGCAATACACGTAAACGTATTAAAGATCATGAAGACGGCACAGGACTGGACAATATTGTGTTATTGTCCACAAGTTGAGCCTACACATTTTAACCTATTTAATGGCAACCAATAACTACAACAACGATGATAAAGTGTACATAAAACACACCACATAGAATATAT
>NW_006399925.1:3608631-3627071 GCF_000299155.1 Elephantulus edwardii
TCTTTGCTCCCTCTATCTCCTCCATCCATTTTATTGACTTCTATTTCAAGGAGTAACTTCGAGTTCAAGTAAAACTGGAAGACTATTTGCAACCCCTATCCTACTCACCTCGCCCACTGATCAAAGAGAACTTTTATAACACAATAGGTAATTTATTACACCCTCCCACTTGGATGCCTTCAGCTTCCCAAAGCCTTAGATGACTGCAGCAAACCAAAAATTCCAAATAAACCAACAGCCATAAAATGAGATTGCATTGTTGTGTCTGAGCATCAGAGAAGAGTCATTAAAGGAGACTGAATCTCAGTCACAATTATGCAATAACTCAAGGTGATTTAATCTCACGTTTGGATAGAAAACTTTTTGTCTTAATTCTCCTACAGTGGCATGTTTGTTACCTCATTGCTTCCAGTAACATGATGGGGCCTCGCGTGGGCTAGAGCCTCTACATCAGAGACTAACGGCAGCTGCCACTGTGGATCAATGTGCACATAGGCTCGCTACCCTGTACCAGTAGTGGAGCCAGATTAGAAAGCCTGTCACCTTTGATTACTTGCCCTATCCCAGTGCTAAAGAAACAAGATGTGAAGAATGGTCTCTCAAAAACATTTGATCCAGTCTGCAAAATCACTGCAACTTTAACCCTTCCCTGCTGGAAATCCGTGTATACTCCTTAGAGTCTTTTTTCAATGGAATGTCATTTTCAGTCAATAGCCTGCATATAGACACTTAACCATTGAAGCGTCCACAAGAAAACTATCCTTTATTAAGCATGGACAGATAATGGACAGATTGACTTCACAGAATTTTCCTTTTTCAGTGAATCCTAGCTAAAAGAATATTGGACTGGGCAGCAGGAAATCTAGTTTCAAAGCCTGGCTTCTCCTCAACTAACTATGCAAGCCACAGTTCTTCCATCTGCCCAATGAAGAAGTTGGATGGAATGAGATCAAGATCAAAGTGTCCTTCCAATTCTAAAATTCTTAATATAGCATAGCTGAGAATATCCAGGCTTGGAGTCACACAGATTTGGTATAAGGTCCTGGTCCACCATTTGGTAACCAGCAAGTTACCAAATTTCTTTGAATGTGTAGGGGGAATAAATGGAGATAATGAGAATGTGTGATACATACATTTATTTTAAGTAGCATCAAGAAACGTAATCACCATATTTAAACCACCAGATTATCTATTGAAAGAATTTGATAAATTTTAGAAATATGTTATTGCTTACAGGATCTTTTAGCTTTGATCACTGCTAATAAATGCATGAATAAGATCCCTTTAATGGATTCATTTTTTTATGTCATTGTTGTTATTATGTGCCATCGCGTCCCTTGCAGCTCATAGTGACCCTATGTACAACAGATCTGAACTCTGCTATATTCTGAGCCAATTTTATTTTCTCTGATATATTTACCTCTGTCACTATAATTGGTCTGGATCAGGCATATGTTGGCCTCCAGACTGACATCGTTGCTCTTCAGTACTCCGTAAAGGTCCCTGACAGCAGACTTTCCCAATGCAATTTGTCTTTTGATTTAATGGCTGTTGGTACTAGGCGTGTTGATTGTTACTGAGTCAATCCATCTCATTGAGGGTCTCCCTTTCTTGAGCTGTCCCTTCACCTTCCCAAGCATGATGACTCTCGCAAGGACTGGTCCCTCCAGGCAACATGTCCAAAGTATGTCAGACAGAGCTTTGGAATCCTTGCCTCCAAGGAGAAGGCTGGTATCACCCTCTCCAGGATGAGCCTATTTGTTTTCCCAGGAGTCCGGGATATATTCAATACTCTTCTCCAACACCACAGCTCAAAGATGTTAATTCTCCTTCTTTTATCCCTAGTCATTGTCCAGGTTTCTGATACATAACAAGTAATTGCAAAGACAATGGTCTGGATCAGTGGATCAGGTGCACCTTAGTCCCCACACTGACATCGTTGCTCTTCAGTACTCTGGAAAGGTCCCTGACAGCTGACTTTCCCAGTGAAGTTTGTCTTTTGGTTTCCTGGCTGTTGGTGCCAAGAGTGTTGATCATGGAGTCAAGCAAACTGAAGCTGTTAACAATCTCAATCTCTTCATCATCTATTATGATGCTAACAATCACCCCAGTGGTGAGAATATTTGTTTTCTTGATGTTGAGCTTAAGTTTATATTAAAGGAATCAGTCCTTGACCTTCTGAAACAAGTGTTTCAGGTCCTCCTCAGTATTGGCAAGCAGGGTTGTGTCATCTGAATAACACAGATCATTGATGAGTCTTCCTCCAATCCTGATGCCATATGTCTCATAGAGCCCAGCCTCCTGGATGATCTGTTCTGCATATCGATTGGGAAGGTATGGAACTAGGACACATCCCTAGTGTACACCCTTCTCAAATTTGAATCATACAGTGTTTCCTTGCTGTTTTGTCAAGTGTCTCCTGGTCCAAGTATACGTTTTGCTTAAGCCCAGTTAAGTGTTCTGGGATTCCTATTCTTCCCAGAGTCAGCCACAGTTTGTTGTGATCCACACAGTCAAATGCCTTTTCATGGTCTTTGAAACACAGATAGACTTTCTTCTGGTATTCTCTGCTTTCAGCCATAATCCATCTAACATTAGCTAAAATATCCCTAATACCACGACCTCTTCTAAACCCAGCCTGTAGATCTGGCAGTTCTCTGTTGATATGCTGTTACAGTAATTTTTGTATAATTTTCAGCAAAAACTTGCTTGCATGTGATATTAATGATATTTTTCGATAATTTCCACACTTGGTCAAGTCACTTTCCTTATAGAAGAAATTTAATTTCTTGAGAAAATGTAATGATCACTGCTGCAAAAGTTGTTGCATTTTTGTCAAATCATAAACAAAAGAATAAATAAGTAGACAATAAATAATAATAAAAATAAGCATTAAAAATACAAATCATTAATATGATAAAAAGACACTGAGGAACTTGACTTCAAGGCCTGGCATCGGCATCTGAGGGTCCCTCTGGCTCCATGACTACAGCAACCTTCTCCATTCCTTTTACCCTTCTCATCTCCAGCAAGTCTGCATAAATCACGAAAGTAACTTGGAGAAACCCATTTATAAACAAGCTGCATAGGAAAGCCAAAGGGAAGAGTCAATGCAATTAACCCACAGTGAAATCCTGCTTCTAAAAAATTCTCCCACTCTATTCTTGGATTTATAGTACAAGGTTTTCACTGTAATGGCTCTTGTAAATTAATTGCAGACACAATTGTCTACGGGCATTCTCAGAATAAGTGCAAGTAGTTAATTGCACCCCAAATTAGCCAATTCTGCCCATAATTAACCATTTGAAGACAATTAATTGCATGCATAATATTTGCACCTGCAACTAATTGGAGACCCTTGTATTGTTCCTGGAAGAAATAAATAAATAAATAGCAAACAACAACAACAAAAGAAACAGGGGCTATTCTTAAAAATGTAGTCTTTTCTAGTCTACGGTTCTGTGGAGCTAGAAAGTAGATAGAGCTTACAAAACACTCAATTGTGTTAAAACTGCCTAAAAATGAAAAGCAATCTTAAATCATATGGAGCCATAAAGATTTTTCAGGCCATTATTTTATGCTTGTTTTCTCTGTCTCATTATTAATATGAAGAGCCTTGGCCGTGCAGTAGCTACAGAACTCAATGTGTTAAATCTACCAGCTACGGCGTGGGAGGGAAAAGTTGCAGTGTTGTGCCATAGTGATTTACAACCTGGGAAACCTCTGGGCACAACTACTCTGTTATGAAGGGCTTTTATGAGTCAAATTAGACTTGACAGGAGTGAATTTGGCTTGGTTTGTTATTGTGAAGTCAGAACAGACTCATAGATGACCCTCCTATGGGTTTTCAGAAGCTATAAATCCCACAATAGGATATTACACATCTTTCTCCCAAAGAACAGCTGGTGGATTTGAACTGCTTGCCTGTGTGTTAGCAGTGTAGCTCCTTACTGGGTGATCAGGTATTATCATAAACTTTTTGTCCAAGTAACAAAATCTACTGCTATCTAGTCAATTCTGACTCACAGCCAACCTCCATCAAGTGTCCAGGGCTCTCAATTTTTACAGGAGAGATTGCTTTCACAAGTGATAGCAGACCCACAATCAGCAGCTTAAGAAGAGCGGATAAAGGATCCTCTTCCTGCCCTGTGTCCGGGCCTGTAAGTCATGCTAGAACCCACTGGAGAAAAGCTAGCGATAAATGAAGAAGACCTCAGTGTCTACTCAAAAAGCCATATGCAGAATTATTGAGAAAAGTGGTTGAGAAGTTAAAGTAGTAGCCAAAAGACAGAACTAAGCATGTGGACCAGGCCAAAGCAGATGGTGAAGCAAGCTGGAGGGACAAAAGCAAGTGGTTGCAGCAGGAGATGACAGAGCCTAACAATGTTAAAATGAAGGTCACTGCAAATGAAGCCATGCAAAGCAGTTAGGTGGTACCAGCTGATGACTTTGGGCCTCTTTCTGTTCAAAAGTGAGATTTTCTTTTATGAGAATGCTACATGACTCACCACAGACCTGTGGATTTTAATGAAGCTGATTTGGTTACCTACAAAAGCTCTTTGTTGTGATGGAAACTACACTATATGTCATGCCAAAATACTAAGGGTTGATTTTCTCTCATTGTTTCAAAAGACCCTGGAATGCTGTTTAAAATCTTATGAAGAATAAACAAACAGAGGCCATATTAAGTTAACACACTTAAGGAAGATAGTTATCAAAACTTCTGGCAAATAGTGTTAGATGTTTCTTATTTAAAATACATTTTTTAAATTAACATGCTACATGATTTTGGCATACAAAAATTAAGTTCTAAAGCCCCAGAAAATGTACAAGTTTGCCCCTAGAAATAAACTTAGGACAAAGAATTGTCACAGATAAAAATTTTGTTCATATAAAAGAGCCCTAGGGAACTCTGGTGGCTTAGTGGTAACAAGCTGTGCTGCAATCCCAAAGACACACAGTTCAAAGCCATCAGCAACTCCACAGGAGAAGCAAATGCAATTTCCTCCTGCGTGATTAACAGCTTCTGAAAACCCACTGGAGGGTCAGCTACAGGTCATCTCCAACTTGAAGGCATACAACCACCACAACGTGATACACCATTAGGGAGCTCTGGTGGCCTAGGAATAAGAAGCTGCTTTGCAACCTGAAAAGCACACATTTTTAATCCACCATCTGCTCCATAGGAGAAAGATGGATAATCTCCTTTCATGTGATTAACTGCCTCTGAAAACTCACTGGTATGGGGTGGCTAGGGGTTGTTTCTGAACCCATGTTACTTGGCAACAACAATAACAACGTACTTTATTTGATAGCTTTGTTATCAAGTTGGTGTCACTGTATTAATTAAAAAAATCTAGAACATAGTTTTGCAATAAGATACAAATCTGAATAATTCTTCATTCAATCCCAACCTAAGCACAAGCAGGTATATTCTAAGCACTTTGCTGATATATGCACGAATCTGATACTTAGGCATATCCATACTCAATATTATTTTTCATTTGTTAGTATAATTCTTAGTGACAAAATCATTTACACTAGTTTAATATGGTTGCTTAATAAACTTGCCCTACATCCAAGAAAAGTTCCATTTTGACTATTTCCTCTTTTCAAATCATCTGCTCAAACAGCAAACGACTATTGATATTTTCACTTTGATGTTAAGAGTATGTGCCTACATTTTACCTTACCACCTTTCTACTCCTTTGTAATGTAAGAACACAGACAGTTTCCTCTTGTCTATATTCATCAGGTCTGTTAGGAGATCACAAATGGTGCAGCCAGAATGTTCCTTGGAGGCATAGATCATAAAGCTTAATCTCACAAACTCTGGGAACGTTACTAGGAGAGGCTATTCCTTGAAGAAGGATATCATGCTTGGAAAGGTGGAGGGTCAGTGAAAGAGAAATGCCTAAAGCAAATGGACTCACACAGTAACTTCAGTAAGGGGCTTAAGTATGGCAAAGACTGAAGAAGGTGTAGGAAAGGACAGGGTTCATACTCAACGTGACAGCACCTAACAACAACAACAAAAGTCCTTTGATTACAGAATATAAAATCTGGTTTGAATTTCAGGGTGATGATATATCTAGGGATATTGTAGCTGATGTTAGATGGATCTTAGCTGAAAGCAGGGAATAGCAAAGGAATGTATATCTGTGTTTCATTGACTATGTAAAGGCATTTGCCTGTATGGATCATAACAAACTGTGGCTGACTCTGAGAAGAATGGGAGTCCCAGAACACTTGATCATTCTAATACAAAACCTATACTTGGACCAGGAGGCAGTCATCAGAACAGAGCAAGGGAACACTGCATGGTTCAAAATTGGGAAGAGCATACGCCAGTGAGGTATCCTATCACCATACCTTTTCAACCTGTATGCAGAACAGATTATCCGGGTGGCTGGGCTCTATGAGGAGAAATTTGGGGTCAAGATTGGTGGAAGATATATCAACAATCTGCATTATGCAGATGACACAACCCTGCTTGCTGAAACTAAGGAGGACCTGAAGCGCTTGCTGCAGAGGGTCAAGTACTGCAGCCTCCAATATGGATTGAAGCTCAATGTCAAGAAGACAAAGATTCTCACCACTGGGCCAATTGGCAGCATCAGGATGGATGGTGACAAGATTGAGATTGTTCACAGCTTTAGTTTGCTTGGTTCCATAGTCAACACTCATGGCACCAGTAGCCAGGAAACTAAAAGGCGCATTGCCATGGGAAAGTCTGCTGTTAGGGACCTCTCCAAAGTTCTGAATAGCAATGGTGTCTCTCTGGAGACTAAGATGCGTCTGGTACAGGCCATGGTCTTTGCTATCACTTGTTATGCAACAGAGAGTTGGACAATGACTAAGGAGGATAGAAGGAGAATTGATGCCTTTGAGCTGTGGTGCTGGAGAAGAGTATTGAATTGGACTGCCAAGAAAACAAACAGATTCATTCTGGAAAGGGTAAAACCGGGTGGCTCCTTGGAGACAAGGATTATGGGGCTTCATCTGACATACTTTGGACATGTTGTAAGGAGGGACAGGTCCTTGGAGAAGGACATCATGCTTGCGAGGGTGGAGGGACGGCGCAGGAAAGGAAGGCCCTCTATGAGGTGGATTGATTCAGTGACTGGGGCAATTGGGATGGGTATGTCAGAGGCAGTGTGATTGACACAGGAGAGAGCAGAGTTTACAGCTATTGTACATAGGATTACTATTAGTCGCAAGCGACTCGACGGCACATAACAAGAAACAGCAAAAATCTAGGTCTTTAGAGTGAACATCATTGCTTTTTGTTTCCCCAATATTCTTTATGCTTTCTTTGGTAAGACAGTATCAGTTCTTCACTGTGGGATATAATGCAGGCTCTTATTAGCTACTATAATCATTCATCTTTAATAACTAGCAACTATGATCCTCCTTAGGGCAAACATGACTAAACTTTGTCTCATATATTTTGGGCATTATTGTCAGGTGTCATCATACTTTGGAAAAAGACATCATGCTTGGAAAAGTAGAGGATTAGACCGTCAATAAGATGTGTTGATACAGTGAATATAGCAAAGAGCTTTAACTTGGCAGAGAGTAGAGGAAGGCTTTGGTCTGTTATTCAGAGTGTTGTTCTGAGTTACAGTTTGCTAGATGGCACGCAGCAACCATCCCTCGTACTTATTCTAATCAAGATTTTTTTCCCCATCAAGTATCGTTCTTTACATTTGTCCATTACACTCATTTTGGAAATTTTTGTAAGTATGAGAGTATCAAAAATTGTGACCAACTATTATAAGACATCTTTTCCTCAATAGCAATTTCATTAAACTCCTATTAACAAATATATACTTGTCTCTTTCCACTAATGAATTTTCAGTTTCTATCTGGTCTCCAGAAACAATGTCAACAATCAATTAATATGTATTGGGGAATTCATGATTGAGGGTTCCTGAAGCATCTCTTTTAATGTCCGACACCATTTTCGCTATTGTCCACCAAAAGTTGAATGTAAAACTTACTTATCCCCAACCCTTGAAAGAAATTGAGATTTATCAGATGTTCATAAGAGACTATAAACGAGTCAGAGCAGACTAAAACACAAGCTCCTAGTTAAGTACATTCAGTTAACTACAGAGAGGTGCTTCGATGAGGGAAGTAAGGTGTACAAAGAGAGAAGAGAGGCAGGCAGGTGGGAATTGGAACCAGAAGAAGACGCAGGGGGAGGATTTAGAAACAGCTATATACTTAGATCAGGTGTCTGCTCATATAAATGTCTTTTCCTCACATCTCCTCTATATCCATATTTATTTTCAATATTGAAGGTTACTCTTCCAGAAACCTCTAGATCTTTTTTCCTTGGTTTCTCTCCTTCCCTGTCCTTCCTTTCTTTCCTTTTATCCTTCTTCCAACACAAACGTGTACTTTTTAGGCATCCTTATGAGACTATCTTGAATACCATGAGAGTAGGAAATTCATATATGCATGATTTATACAGCCATGCAGGCACTGACTGATGTCACTACATGCAGAATGGTACAAAAGCAATGAACAGGATTTCTCCTAGAATATGAGGCACAAATCACATGACAATGTCCCCAGTGATATTGCAGAACATGTGCCTTAATAAAGTTAAAATCTCCCTGCCGCCTCCACAGGCTTAGCTTCAAAGATGCTAGCATCGCAAACCATGGAGTCTCTTTAGAGCACAAGTCACAACAGAGCCTTTTCTCACATTATTTGCAAGTTGCTCACCTTACCAGACTCTTCAAACATGACCTAATTGCCACCTGCCAGGCAGTTGCTTGGTGTAAAATGCTGTCCTATTATGTAGGATGATGGTGTGATCATAGAACACCTCACATCCAAAGAGCCAGATTTAAAAGAGCAGATGGGGAGAAGGGGGTGGAGGAAAGGGTCAGGGTAAGAGTTAAAAATTAGTTTCTCATTTATTTAGCCATCCTCTCCTTCCACCATACACATATTTTTAAAAAAATTACACACATATTTAAAAAAATAATAAAATAAAAATGGTTGTTTTAAAAATGGAAGTGAAGAAAAAGTCACAAACCCATTAGTCAAAGACAAATGAATCTTATACCCAGAGGCATTTCTTGTCTCTGTGTTGGTCTGAAATCATTTTTCAACGTTTGAGCTACATTGCTTTACCTTTACTGCTTCTTTATATTAACGTTGGTCTTTGAAGTGAGTCAAATATTGAAGATCTATTTAATCAAAATTACACTGTTCCTTGACCAAGGTTTCTGGTGGTCAGGACATAGAGATGAAATATTAATGAAAAAGGGAGGAGACCAGGAAAGCAACCTACAGAGCGAGTTTAACATTTTGCTCAGAGATGATCTCTCAGAGGGATGAAAGACAAGCAGAGCCAAGATGAGAATGTGGGCAAACTGAATACATTTGAATTGTAAAGTGATAACAGGAAATAAAATTTTCCCTAGGACAAGGACAGGATGTGTAGCCACAAGTAAAGACATTTTTCAGACCTAGATGAAATACATTATGATTAGTGCATTGTTATATGAGTTATTAAATAAAAGAAGGACCAAGTAATTGTGATGTTTAAGAAAGCCTTTGTAACGTAGCCTGGGGTATAGTAGAGGACAAATACATTCAGGACACTCTTTATTAATTGTGGGATGTAAAGCAAAATTCTGCCCATAACATTACACTTAGAATTTTTTTGAAGTGCAGAGAAATGCCTTGGATTTTCACTGGTAAAAGATAACCAGTTATTTGTCTACTTTTGCAGATAAAGGTACGTAGAAAGTATACTAAAAACAGTCAAGTAAAAAAAATAGTGAAAGTAGATATTCCAAATTTGTAAAATAAGCTTGTTGTTGCTGTTGCTTACCGTTGGGTCAGAACTGACCCATAGCTGACCCTCCAGCGGTTTTTCAGAGGCAGTTAATTGCATGGGAAGAGATTGTCCATCCTTTTCCGCCAGAGTAGCTGGTGCCTTGAACTGCATGCCTTCGGGATTAAAATGCAGCTTTGTGTATGATCTAGCAAGTATATGACTCTAATGTATCCATAAAGAGTCTGAATCATGGACTGAAATAATTGTAAAGCAAGTACTACACTTTGTTCTGAGAAAATTTAATTTAGTAATTGACCAAAATATGCAAGAATCCTGCTCTGGGCACATTGGAGGAATTATGAAATCCAGCACTTAATTTATACTCTGTTGTCCTTCATGCATGATCACTTACTTCCTTAGTGAAACCACGAGCAATGCTGCAAACCTATTTCATAGGGCATTTTTCTTTTCTTGCCAGACAGTTCATGTAAGACATATATCGATGTTTCTGAGAGTCAAGTTTCATAATGTGGAGACTAATTTTTACAATGAATAAGACCAGGTTTCTGGAATCTTGTGGTTTAACAAGCATCTTTTAAAGATACGAAAAGGTAAATACAAGAGCAAGTATTAAAGATAGTGTGCGGCAGCTAAGCTGATCCACCATAATTATAATTAAGGTATTCTTTTAGCCTTCTCTGCCCTTTTCCTCACACTGAATCTTGACTTGCAGAGATAAATTGTTCAGATCTTTCCAACAATGATCAGAGTTGGCCACTGACGATCTTAAAAAGAAAAAGAAAAGAAAACCTCCTTTTATAATATTCTTGCTTGAGAATGATTCTGTAGCATATTAAACATGTGTTGACTTTTTATAAGGCAACCTTTGGTTGTCACAGTGCCAAGTATGCTCCACAGAGATTTCAGTACTTGTCACCTTTTGAAAATAGATCACAAGATCTTTCTTTGGAGATG
This sequence comes from Elephantulus edwardii, assembly GCF_000299155.1. NCBI lineage: Eukaryota > Metazoa > Chordata > Mammalia > Macroscelidea > Macroscelididae > Elephantulus > Elephantulus edwardii. The sequence continues at coordinate 3,619,409 of NW_006399925.1, forward strand.
CCTATAGATGGAACTTCTAACTTCCACTTAAAGGCCAAGTAAGTTCATGACTATTTATTTGATCCATCCAGAGACAATAATATAAAGATATTACTGCTATTATGGGCCATAGAGTTGAGTCAGAGGGATATTGAGCCCTTCTCTCAGAGTAGAACTGCTCTGTATGATTTCTCAGGCTGTAATCTTCATGGTAGTAGATAGAATACTAAGTCTTTCCCTCCAAAGAATGAATAGTGAGCAAGATTGGTAGTCTTTAGATGAATAGTGAATCAAAAGTTACTTATGCTATTCAGGCTTCTATACAGAGCATTTTTTGGTTGTTGCCAGCTGCCATTCTTCTCAATGTCAGCCACAACTTGTCATGATACACACAGTCAAACACCTTTGCATAATCAATAAAGCCAAATGGACATTCTTCTAGTATTCCTTACTTTCAGCCAGGATCCATCTGACATCAGCAGTGATATCCCTGGTGCCATGGCCTCTTCTAAATCTTGCTTGAATTTCTGGCAGTTCCTTATCTGTACATTTTTCCAGCCATTTTTTGAATCATATTCAGCAGTATTTTGCTTGCATCTGATAACAAAGATATTATTTGATAATATTATTTGGATAATCTTTCTCGGGAGCAGGAACAAATATGAACCTCTTCCAATCCATTGGCCAGATAGCAGGCGTTCAAATTTCCTGGCAAGTGTATCCAACGCTGCATCTGTTAATTGAAACTAATCAAGTGGTATTACATCAATTCTTGGGGTCTCCAATGCATCTTCTACTCCATTATTCATTACTATTGGCTCCTGTTTGTATGGTACTTCTTGAAATTTTTCAGTGTCTATCAATTCTGTCTATTCCCTCCCTCTTCTTTTGATGCTTTCTGGATCATTCAATGTACTGCCCATAGCATCTTTCAATACTGTGACAAGGGGCTTAAATTTGTTTTTCAGTTCTTTCACCTTGAGAAAGGCAGAGTGAGATTTTCCCTTTTTATTCTCCAATTCCAGCTCTCTGCACATTCCATTATAATACTCTACTTTGTCCTCCCAAGCTGCTCTTTGAAACCATCTGTTCATGACAAGTTGTGGCTGACATTGAGAAGACTTGGAATCCCAGAGCTGGTTCAGGAGGCTGATGTGCAAACAAATCAGGGGAGAACTGCGTGGTTCAGAATTGGGAAGGGAGTACACCAGGATTGTATTCTTTCTCCCTACTTATTCAATCTGTATGCTGAACAAATTATCCGACAAGCTGGAGCCTATGAGGAGGAGTGTAACATCAGGATTGGAGGGAGACTCATCAATAACCTGTGTTATGCAGCTGACACAACCTTCCTTGCTGAGAAAGTGAGGAGGACTTGAAGTACTTCTTGAAGAAGATCAAGGAATTCAGCTTTCAGTATGGATTGCATGTCAATGTGAGGAAAACAAAGATTCTTATCACTGGACCTATAGCAGCATTATGATGAATGAAGAGGAGATTGAAGCTGTTAATATCTTCATCTTACTTGAATCCACAATTAACACCTTTCATACTTGCAGTCAGGAAATAAGAAAGTGTATTGCACTGGGGAAAATCTACAGTAAGGGATATTTCCAAATTATTGAGGAGTAGTGATATTAGTTTAAAGACTAACGTGTGTCTGATTCAGGCCATGGCCTTTCTGATTACAAGTTATATATCTGAAACTTGGATAATGAATAAGGATGACAAAAAGAATTGATGCCTTTGAGCTGTGGTGTTGGAGAAGAACACTTGAACATCCCATTGGTGGCCAAGAGAACAAACAGATATGTCTTGGAGGGGATGCAGCTGAAGTGTTGTTCATTGGAGGCAAGAATAATGAGGCTTCACCGCACATACTTTGGACATATTGCTAGGAGGTGCTATTTCTTGGAGAAGGACACGATGATGCTGGGAAGGTTGGATGGTCAGTAAAGGAAAGGAAGACTTTCAACCAGGTGGATTGACATGGTAACTGCTACAATGGGCTCTTGTTTATCAGGAAGTGTGAGGATGGCAAGGGATAGAGCAGAGTTCAGATCTTTTGTTCATAGGGTCACTATGACTTGTGCTCGACTCAACAGCACCTAACAACAACAATAACAACAACAACAGCTGTCATTGGGTTGATCTGACTCATAACAACCTTATCTATAACAGAAGAAAACATTGGTTAATCTTGTATGATCTTCATTATTATTTAAATAATAATGGGATCACTAATCTAAATATTAATTATAAGTCAAAGTAAAATTAAATCTTTCATAACTTCCATCTTTTCTCTACCTATCATAATGTTGTTTATAGGTCCAGTTGCAAGGATTTTGTTTGTTTGTTTTGTTTTATTGATACCGCATGGTAATCTATACACAATATTCTTACCCTTCATCAAAGTTGTTCTTATGTGTTGACTAGTTAACCACAACTTATAACAACCCTTTGAATAACAGATAAGAATCTAGCTTTACCCTCTGCCATCATCACAATTTCTGCCATGTTGAAGCATGATGTTGCAGTCATTGTGCCTCAGCATTATTATTTTAACCTTTCATCATAACTTCATTATTTACTATTTTTCTTACATGCTGTTAAGTTGGATATGACACACAGTGACCCAACAAACAACAAATCGGAACCCTGTCCTATCCTGTGTCATCCTCACAATGTCTGACATACTCGAGCCCATTGCTACACTCACCATGTCAATCCATCTTGTTGAGAGTGTTACTCTCTTTTGATGGCTCTTCACTTTTCCAAAAATTATATTCTCTCTAAGAAAGTCTCTCCTAGCAAAATATATTATCACCTTTACTTCCAAGGAGCACTCTAGCTGTACTTCTCCAGGACATATCTGTTTGTTCTTTGGCAGTCCTTGATATTTCAGTGCTCTTCTCCAACACCATAGCTCAAAGGCATCAATTCTTTTTTTGTCATCTTTATCATCTTTATTCATTGCCCAGCTCTCAGATGCATAGCATGTGACTGAAGAGACCATGGATTTAATCAGGCACATCTTAGTGCACAAACTGGCACCATTGCTCCTCAATAATTTGAAGTGGTACTTGACTATAGACTTTTCCAGTTCAATAAGTCTTCTGATCCTCTGTTGGTACTAAGTGTATTGAATGTGGAACCAAGTAAAATGAAGTCATTGACAGTTTCAATCTTTTCTCCTTCTATTATGATGTTACCTCTTGGTCCAATAGCTTTTCATTTTCTTGATATTGAGATGTAATCCATATTGAGAGTTGCATTCTTTGGTCTTCTGCAAGAAGGGCTTCAAGTCTTCATTTTAAGCAAGTCTTCTGTATGCTGGAAGCTATTGATGAGTCTTTCTCTGATCCTGATGCCATATTCATATTTACAGGGCCCAACTTCTTGAATAATTTGCTAAGCAAACAGACTGAAAAAGTATGGAGAAAAGATATAACCCTGACATTCACCTTTCTTCATTTTAACCCTTGTAGTGTTCCCTTGCTTTGTTTGTACAATAGCTTCTTGGATTAAATATAGGGTTTGCATCAGCACAAATAAGTATTCTGGGCTTTCCATTCTTCTCAATATTAGCCATAATTTATCATTAGACTTGTATATTTGTATATTCAAATAATAACTCTCTATATTTATATATCCTTACAATTAAGGAGCTTAAAGCCAAGATTGAAAGGTAGATTTTCTATATCATAAAAAAGGAATGTGTTTCCATTATATTGCATGTTGTTACGTTATATGAAAATATTTCAATTAGATTGTGTATTATTCTAGTATTATCAACCAAAAAAATTTAAAAAAAAACCAAAAAAAGCTGAAGACTTTTGTTTTGGTGCACGTATTTGATGTGGTCTTTTTCCTTGCATACATCACTGAAGTTTTGTGGTTTGTTTTTTGGGGGGGCTTTTTTTGGTGTTTTTTTTTTGTATACTGTCAAGAAGAATTATAAATGTGCACAAAGAGATGAGTAAGATTCTTATTGAAAAATATTTCATCCTATCACATGTAGACTGCAAAGAAAATGGTATTCTCTCTCAGTGTATTTTATTCTTTTTTGTTTGTTTGTTTAAAGTATTTTATTCTTTTCATATGCTTATGTCATCAACACTTAGGGTTAAAGTTTGACACTGAGTTCAGCTGTAATGAGCAAAAATAGCTAGTCTTTTTCAAAATACAAGACTTATAATGAGAAATAGTAAACATCTCTATCATTCCTTCTCATATCTAATTTTCTCCCTAACAGCAGGCTCTTTTCTATATCTGTGTATTTTAATTTCTTAATAGTTGGATGGAAAACATTATCAAAGAATCTCTTACTAATTCTTTAATACTACTTCCTTTAAAACACCTATGTATACTCTAGTATATTACTTTCTTTCATATATATTCATAAGTTTATTAAGATAAAATTCAAGATTTATACTATAATGTCTTATTCTGAGTTATCTCAAGACACAAAACCAATTACATGTTATAATCACTTGTATGACGTGATCTAGAGAGTGTCTTATTTCAAGGAAATGGCTCATGTGCGTATGAAGATTTTTTAAGTTCCAAATGTTAGAGTCATTTTATCAGGCTGGAGGCTTATCTTGACTAAAAAATAGAAGATTGACAAGCAATATATAGGCACTGATTGAAGTCCAAAGAACTGGAGAGGTCAGATGGCAGTAAATCATATGCAAGATCAGATCGAGCAGAAAGCAAAAATGTTTGCCAGAATATTCATATGTATTATACATATCCCACACCTCTGATGAAATGATCTTTCAACTGATTGGCTCCTCAAGGAAGATCATATTACAGAAGTGATTATAAGTGATGATGTCTCATAAAGGAAATGATTGGATTATATCAAATATAATCAAAGACATTACTACATTGCAACTGCCAAACCAGAGAATTCTAGACTGCCAAACTGACACATTTACTTAACCATCACACATCACTATGAAAAATTAATATACTTTACAAATAAACTCATTGAAACTTTGAATGCGTCTACTTTCCAATGTAAAAATTTCTTCTCATCCATTCATAATCTAGTATTCATCTTGTTTTATTTTAATTTATATTCTCACCTATCACTCAGTTCAAAATTTCCATCAAAGCCAAAATTGATCTGAATGTAATTACAACACCAAGCAACCTCTCAGATAAACTTACCACTCTTAGAAACATCCTTTCTTTTTTTTTTAGTTTCTCAGTTCTTTTTTTATTATTATTAAATTTTATTAGTTTTAATGAACATTTACAGGGATTTTGGGTTTTCATTCCTTCATTGCTGCACCATTCTCTCTACCCTCCTCCCCAGTTTGTTCTTCTTCCCCGCCATCCAAATGTCTGTTTTAATTGTCCAATTGCCACAGTGCTTGTCAAAGTCAGTTCTGATTAATCTCCTTTGTCGGTGTGTCCTTTGCTATTCCCTATCACTCCTCCCTGAGAGAGACTTCACCCTGATTCATAAGGAAAAGGGGATGGCGTATTCTCTTAGCTACTTCCTGCTCAACTGTTATCGTTGATGATTGCCATTGAGTAGAACATGACTCATAGCAACCCTATGAACAAATGGCCTGACGTATTTCTATAAGTATCGCCATTTATCAAAGTTCATGGAGTTTCCACCACAACAAGATAAAGGTAAATAACCCAATTGAAAATGGGCACAGGATATGGATAGACCTTCACCGAAGAAGACATTCAGATGGCCAACAAACACATGAAGATATGTTAAAAATCCCTAACTCTAAGACAAATGCAAATCAAAGCAACTATGAGATACCATTTCATCCCAGTAAAAATAGAAAAATTTAACAGAACAGCAAACATCAAATTCTGGCAAGGTTGTGGAGAAACTGGAACCCTTATTCACTGTTGTGGGAGTGTAAAATGGTGCAACCACTATGGAAGGCTGTATGGTGCTTTCTCAAAAAGTTGCAAATATAAATACCATTTGACCTAGCAATTCCACTACTGGGAATTTACCCTAAAGAAACCATAACCACCACACAAGCATATAAATGCACACCCATGTTTATTGTGGCTTTGTTAGCAATAACAAAGAGCTGGAAACAACCCAACAAACAAATGGATAAAGAAGTTCTGGTATAGTCACACAATAGAATACAATGCAGCATAAGAAAACAAGGAACTCATGAAATATTATACAAAATGGATGAACTGGAGGACATTATGCTGAGTTAAATATCTCAGTCACAAAAGGACAAATATTGCATACGGTCACTGTTGTAAAACGGAACTAACATTGGGGTTGAAGGAAGACAGAGAAGCAGGGGAGGAATGATGTGTATTGCCTTGAAACAGATGAGGGAGAGAACTGTTTAAAAGGGATATATGACTGAGTATTAGTGTCATGACAGGAGTCCAGAGTCCAGAGTGGAGTGGACTTGTGGGGAGGGATTGCATAACAATGAAAGAGTTTGACTTTTCAAGGAGATGAGCAAATTGAGGGGGAGGAGTGGCAGGGAGAAGAGTGCAACAATGAATGATTGGAAACCCTAAGTCTCTGTAAACTTTCATTAAAATTAATTTTTAAAAAGTTCATCGGTTTTTCAGAGGCATGTTGCTTAGGAAGTGGATGCCACCTCTGCTTCAAAAGTGGGTATAAGCTTTTTTAAATTTTTTTTAGTGTCAAAGTAAATTGGAGCTGTTTTATTATTCCAGTGTTACTACTTACTTTCTGCTTGCGATCTTGCTACACATTATCCTGAGGATTACCAGTCACTATTACTTAGGCAAAGTCCTTATTTTCTTTTATGCTTTAATTTCTGTGACCTAGTTATCATGATTTCTTTCCTCCCTAATTTCTTCTCCCACTTTACTACAACCTAACTTCAGAATCTTCCTGAACGAGTATATATGAGCTACAATGTTTAAAGGTATGAATATGTAAAGGGCTACATGGTACCCTTATTTCAAAGTATAGTTATCATAGAATTACATGCAAAGATGTAGGCCAGGGAATTTCAGGGAATATAATGAATGTAACTATATGTAGTCACATAATGAACATTTAGCTGGAATGAGAAATAATCCAATGCTTATTAGACCACGAAGATTATAAGGTTGTTCATTACTGAAAAAATAAATGTAGTTCAAGCAGCTGGTTTCAGCCATGTTGAGCTGACTGGAACTCACGCAGCAACACCTAACAACCATCAAATTAAAATACATGCTATCTTTTAAAATTATTAAAAGACATCCAAGTTATAGTCCATATAATTGTTTCTAAATATTAAATATTATAACTTTTATTTCTTAGTATAGAATCCTTTTTTAATTCTCTCTCTGTTTAAAGTTCACATAAGGTGACAGACAGAACCTTAGGGGATAGTAAAAAGTTGACTATGTCCTTAGTGAAATGTTACAGCTGTGCTTCAGAATAATGAAAGTGAGCAGGTAAAAATTTGGTAAATAAATTTTTCTGAAGTAAATAAATAAAAAAAAAACATAGAAATGGGGCCCTTGTTGTTGTTATGTGCCGTCGAGTCGTTTCCGACTCATAGTGACCCTATGCACAACAGCCCTAAACCCTGCCCTATCTTGCGCCAACCGCACCGCCTCTGACACACCCATCCCAATTACCCCAGTCACCGAATCAATCCATCTCATAGAGGGTCTTCCCCTCCTGCGTTGTCCCTCCACCCTCCCA
>NW_006399925.1:3629782-3632657 GCF_000299155.1 Elephantulus edwardii
CAATCCTTCTTCCTAGTCTGTCTTAATCTGAATGTTCAGATTTAGAGGAGTATCTGACAGACAGCAATTTGTGAAGCAGTGAAAGGTAATGGGGCCCTTATTATAATCATTTAAATGAGGCTCTAGAAAGTAAGCTAAATATTTTTGTTCCCACATTATGAAGTCCATTTTGATAATACAGTCCTAGGAGAAAACGACAGAGAAGAATTTGTCTTGAAGTCTTCATGGTACAATTAATTCCACAGTTAGGTATAGTCGGTACAATATGAGTCTGGAATATCTTTCTATGCTGTAACATAATTAAGTGCTGAAAATAAAGATTAGGATATAATATAAAGGCCCAGCAGAGAGACTGAAAGCATTTTCCTTAGTGTAACATTGGAAAATTTATGCTCAAATTGTTAAACATTAGTATTTGTTGATCTGTAAACTTATAACAATAATAAATAATTGGTGGTAGAATTTCCACTGTCAACTGTTGTTGTTAAGTGCCATCAAATTAACTCATCAGATCTATGTACTACAGAATTAAACACAACTCAATATTGAAAGAATGCAAGAGTTGGAAAAATTGTGTATTTATATATATATATGTCTCTGACACACTCATCCCTATTGCCTCAGTCACCGAATCAATCCATCTCCCAGAGGGCCTTCCCCTCCTGGTTCTCAAGAACCACAACTCAAAGGCAAAAATGCCTCTTCAATCATCCTTAGCATTGTCCATCTCTTTGATGTATAACAAGTAATTGTGAAGACCATGGCCTGTATCAGGCACATCTTATTCTCTAGACTGATATTGTTGCTCTGGAGAAGTCCCTGAAAGCAGATTTACCTAATGCAATGTGTGTTTTTTATTCCACACTGCTGGTGCCAAGAGTGTTGATTATGGAAACAAAAAAGCTGAAACTGTGAACAAACTCATGGTGCTGCCAATTGGTCAAGTGGTGAGAATCTTTGTTTTTTTGATGTTAAGCTTCAATCAATACTGGAGACTACAGTCCTTGATCTTCTTAAGCAAACATTTCATATTCTCCTGTTTCTGCAAATGAAGTTGTGTCATCTATGTAAAGCAGATTGTTGCTGAGTCTTCATCCAATCTTGATGCCACATTCCTCCTCATAAAGTCCAGCCTCTGGATTGATCTATTTATTCCACATACAGATTGAAAGGGTATGGAGATAGGACACATTCTTGAAGCTCTCCTTTCCTTATTTTGAACTATGCATTACTCTGTTTTGAGGAATGTTTTCTGGTCCTAGTATAGGTTTCACATGAGCACAATTTGGTATTCTGGGATGCCCATTCTTCTCAAAGTTAGTGACAATTTGTTGTGATTCACACAATCAAATGCTTTTGCATAATCATTGAAGCAGAGATAGACATTCCTCAGATAATCTTTCAGCCAAGATCCATCCGCCATTAGCTAAGATTTCCTAGTACTACCGGCTCTGGTGGCCTAGTGGCAAGAAGCTGCACTGCTATCCTGAAGACACATGTTATCGAATTCACTATCTGCTCTGAGAGAAAGGGCAATCTCCTCTCATGGACTTAATTGCCTCTGAAAACCTGCTGGAAGGTGAACTGTGGGTGAGTTCCAACTGAATGACTCACAACAACAAGTAAGCAACAGGAGGCCTTGGCCTACTTTGAGGGAGCTCTGGTGACTTAGTGGCAAGAAGTTGCACTGCAATCCCAAAGGCACAAAATTTGAGGCTACCAGCTGCTCTGCAGGACAAGAATGGGCCATCTTCTATGCTGGAATTACCTGCCTCTGAAAACCCCTCTGGAGGGTCAGCTATGGTCTATTTCTGACCACGGTACACAATAACAACAACAGGGCCTATTATAAACCAAGCTTGCACTTCTGGCAGTTCTTTGTCAATATACTGTTCCTGTCATTTTTGGATAATCTTTCATAGGATTTTAATGATAGGCACATCTAAATAAAGAGTGCACAGGTGTTCTTTGTCCTCTTCTCTAGAACAATTTCCAAGTTCTCCAACTTTTTTTGTGAGTCTTAAATTATCTTTAAATTTAAGCTTTCAAAAATATCATTAATTTCATATGAGCCTTAAAAAAAACTGAGCCCATTTTTGGTTTTCAGAATTGTTTTGCTTGTTCAAGGTCTTTCCTTTTCAAATAAACTTGACAATTTCCCTTTTGATCTCTTTGGAAAATGAACTTGGTATCTGTATTGAGATTGCATTGAACATGTAGACTAATTTTGATAGACTTGTCATTTTCACAATATTGAGTCTCCTATCCATGAACATTTCCCTTTCAGTCCAATTGCTCCAAGATAGAGACTCACCTCTCAAGCATGACACAACTGCTTTTTAAATACAAAGGCCCACCCACTAGGTCTTGAATGTTTAAACAAGAGCCTTCCAGCCCACAGCTGATTGTTAATGAAATCAGAAACAGCAAATTAACTTCCACTTGATTATTAAAAAAATTTAAAAGATGCCTAGTTTACACGCAGAATTCAATGAAGTGACAAATCAAGTAAGACTATTTGTGCTTTAATGATTATGCAAAAGCATTTGACTGTGTGGATCATAACAAGTTGTGACTGACCTGGAGAAGGATGAAAATCCCAGAGCACTTTATTGTGCTCATGCAGAACCTATACCTGGACCAGGAGGCTGTGGTACAAACAGAGCAGGGGAACAAATATGTCAGGGTTGTATTCTTTCTTCATACTTACTCTATCTTTATGTTGAGCAAAATATCCTAGAAGCTAGGCTCTATGAAGAGAAGTCAGGCATTAGAATTAGAGGAAAATTCATTAATAACCTGTGTTACACAGCTCATACAACCTTGCTTGTTTAAAGTGAGGAGGACTTGAAGCACTTGTTTCATAAGATCAATA
>NW_006399925.1:3632757-3664483 GCF_000299155.1 Elephantulus edwardii
TATATATCTCCAGGTATTTAATCTTGTGATTAGCTATTGTGATGGGTGTTGTTTTGTTTTTAGCACCAGTTCTGTATTCCCTTTGTCACTGTAGAGAAATCCAACTGGGTTTTGTATGTTTATCTTGTATCCTACCACTTTGCTCAATCGGTTGACTACGTCCTGTAGTTTTTTTGCTGGGTCTTTATTATTCCTCTTGATAGTGACTCATAGTATTCTTAAGCTTTTTCTTTTTCCTTCCTTTTTGAATGTGCTTTTCGTTCTAGCAGATCAGTGGTGAAAATTCTATCCTCTATTTCACTGTTTCTGGGTTCCATCTCCTCAACTCTGTTCATATGTCCTTCCAACATGTTGACAGCATCTAAAACACTGGTCTTTATATTCTGGATTGTGGTTTCTTGTTTTTCCAAGCCTCCAATGCTTCATTTATTTTATCTGCATTCTCTTGGATTGTTTAGTTTTTAAGTTCCTCTTGGTTTGTGCTTGCAGAATCCTGTAATTCTTTGAGTTTGTCTTTTACCCATTGAAAATATGCAATCATTCTTCTTCTGAATTCTGTGCAGGAAAGTTCCATCAGACTTTCTGCTTTAGGAAATCCATTAACACCATGTCACTTTTTGGAGGTGATATCTTGTTTTGGGTCTGTATAGGATGTGAGTAGCCTGCTTCTTCCATGATATTGCTGTGCTAAAGTTACTCATCCCTGAGGCTTTAGCAGGCTCTTGGTCTGAAAACCTTGGCACAAGAAGTCAGTGCTTCAGAGAGGGCAGGACGGCTACCTTGTCTGAGTTTCTAGCTGAACTTTTGACTCAAGGGAAAACTTGCTTCAGTTGGGGAGTGATATGGCCTGTGAGTTAGAAGCATTCTTTTTCAGGCTTCAGCTAGGCTAGGTAGGTCCAAGGTGCCCTCTGGGATCACCTATGATATTGCTGTCCCTAGCACATTTAGATGGGTGGCAGTAGGTCATGTACCAGGCAGGATGGTGTCCAGGTGGCAGGGCCAGGGGCTTCAGGAGAAGGGGATGAGTTCTCCAGGTAGAAGAACCAAGGTGTCCACGCAGAAAGGCAGGGCCTCCAAGTAACAGGGCCTCAGTATAGTGTTCTAGTCAGGAAAATAATCTAGGCCACACTAAGAACTTTTTAAGACAGGTATTAGTTTATTGACTGGAACAGATGAACACAACTCTTTGTGTCTTCCTCTTTCTTGTTGAAATACTTTTCCAAGTATTATAGGACACACCTCACTGTACAGCATGAACAAATCATGTGCGACAATTTCTCAACATCCTTGTTTCTAAAAAGTACTCTGACTTCACTTCTTCCAGGACAAATTTGTTTGCTCTTTTGACAGTTCATGATATATTTGATAATCTCCACCAACACCACACTTCAAAACCATCAATTCTTCTGTCTCCTTACTCTGTACAACTTTCATGTGTACTTGGAATTGAAAACACCATGACTTGGCTAAGGTTCTGAAAGTGACATCCTTGCACTTTATCATGTTAAAAAGGTCCTTACATAAGATTTGCTCAATTCTATGTGTCATCTGATTTTTAGATTGTTTATCTTTGAATGTTGAACAAAACCAAATCACCTGCTAATTAAACTTTTCCTCCTTTTGTATGTGCTTATTGATTTAATTGTGAAAATTTTTGTTTATTCCAAGGTTTAATCAACTACAGTCCTTGATCTTATTCAGGAAGTGCTTCAAGTTCTCATCTCTTTTAGCAAATGAAGTTGAATCATCTGCATATTATGGATTTTTGCTGAGTCTTCCAATCCCAATGCAAAATCCTTCTTCATAAAATGTGGCTTCTCAAATGATTAGCTTAGATTGAATAACTCTGGTGAAAGAATATATTCCTGACACATACTTATCTTGTTTTTACACTATTATCTTTCACAGACTGTTTCATTATGGACATTCCACTGAAACCTGTTGATCATTGGTGACCCTGCTGTTATTTGAAATTTCAATGACATTGATTCCAGTCAACTGACTGGAAGATATCCATATTTGTCTCCACTCTAAAAAAAATGAGTCAATTAATGATTTAATTAATTATCCAATTAATTAATTATTGTTGTGTTGTTGTTACTATTATGTGCCATCGAGCCACCTGTGACTCATAGTGACCCTATGTACAACAGCCCTAAAACCTGCATTAACCTGTGCCAATCTCACTGTCTCAACACACATATCTCTATTACCCCACTCACTGACTCAATCTGCCTCATAGAGGATCTTCCTTTCCTTTGCTGTCCCCCCACCTTCCAGGTATGATGTTCTTCTCCAAGGACTGGTCCCTACTTGCAATATATCCAAAGTATGCCAGACAAAGCTTTAGAATCCTTGCCTTCAAGGAGCAGCCTGGCTTAACCCTCTTCAGGATGAACCTTTTGTTTTCCTAACAGTCGATTGAGTTATCAATATTCTACACCATTACTATAGCTAAAAGACATCAATTCTCCTTCTATCATTCCTAGTCATTGTCCATCGCTCTGACACATACAAAGTGATTGCAAAGACCACGGCCTGTATCAGGTGCACCTTAGTCTCGAGAGTGACATCATTGCTCTGTAGTACTTTGGAAAGGTCTCTAACAACAGACTTTCCCATCGCAATACATCTTTTAATTTCTTGGCTGCTGGTGACAAGAGTGTTGATTGCAGAGCCAAGCAAACTAAAGCTGTCACAATCTCAATTTCTTCACCATCTATCATGATCCTGCCAATTGGCCAAGTGGTGAGAATCTTTGTTTTCTTGCTACTGAGCTTCAATCCATATTGATGGCTATAGTTCTTGATCTTCAACAGTAAGCACTTCAAGTCCTCATCAGTTTCAGAAGCGTATTAATCCAGTTGTTTTTAAATTATATTCAGCCAGATTTTACTTCTTGTTATGTTCCGTAGGGTCAGCCCAGCCACAATTCATAGTGACTCAATGTACAATAACTCTGAACCCTGCTCATTCCTGGGCCAATTCATTGTCTCTGGCACACCTACTCTCATTACCTCAATTACTTATATGTAATATTAATGCTATTGTCCTATAATATTTATTTCTTTTGTATCATAAAATTTCTCTTGGAACATTTCTTTGGCATGGACACAAATAAACACCTTTTTTCAGTTGATAAGGGCTGGTATCTGTCTTCTCTATTTCTTCGTTCGGAGCATGTTCAGGATACAGCCATAGTATTATGACTCTAGCTCAGAAGAATATTTTAGCTTTATCACTCCCCAAATATGCATTGTTAATGAAAATCAATTAAGGCCTTTTGTCTTTTGGAATATTCCAAGTGTTGGAGACCTAGGTAACTAAAACCAAATCTGTCTTTTAAGTTATTCAATCAATGTAAATAAGCATATAAAGAAGCCAAAATTCTCTTTTACATTCATAGCTTTGTTTGCAAATTAAGTTTGCCTGTATTTAAACCTTAATTGTTCTTAGCTTCATCCTCAGTTTCTTAAGAGTAATTGTATAGTGATTGGTGGTTATATGAAAATGAGAAAAATTGTAAAGAATTTGTGTCAATGCTCCATTCGGGAAAACAGTTAATTCACATTTTTTGGACACTTCTGTGTTGTTTTTTCCCCCCACATATATGACTGTTTTAACAACTTCTAATTACTTTTCCTTTTGAAAGATGAGAGATGGTGCCTTTAAGAGCAGAGTCTCTTTGTTCTGAGTCGGCTATCATGCATTTCTTTCTCTTAACCTTTATAAAGGACAGAAAATAGATTATAATTAAATCTTCTATTTTTCAGATAACTCAATTGAGTAAACTGACAAAGATGTTATCAGTGGGCCTTATTGTCATGTTTGATCAAATTCTGTATAAAGTTATATAATCTTTCATAAAACCTGCCTGAATGGTACAGTTCTGAGAAGTCTTTGAAGATAAATATTCTTTTTTTCCCTAAAAGCCATGAAGGTGAGGTGTGGAGAGTCTTGTTTGTAAGGCTATTATTACTCACATGGAATGCTTCTTAAAGAGATTTTTTTTAAAAAAATAATAATTTCCCCTCACCTTTAACTTTCATTGTTTTACTATAAAGCCAAATATATAAAATACTAGGTCTTTTCACTTGTCTTCTGAGCAAAAAGACTATTTCAAGACCCTAAGTTTTAAGCTTAAATATTTTCAGTAGACCATCAATTGCTCATATGCAAGTTAAAATTAAAACTAAAGAAGGTTAAAGCATATCCAAAGGATTCAAAATTTGACCTTTAGTCTATCTCCCATGAATTTAAAAAAACAACTCAGTAATAGGTTTGAGGCCTTGAACAAAGAACAAAGACCAGATAGGCTGTGGGAAGATATCAATAATATCCTTCAAGAAGAATGCAAAAAGTCATTACGAAGGGATGAAGGAAGAAGAAGAATAAAAGACCAAAATGGATGTCAGAAGAGACTCTAGAGTGCCAAGAAGCCAAAGCAAAGGAAAGAAATCAAGAAGTTAAGGAGCTGAATAGAAGATTTCAAAGAGCTATTTGGGAAGACAAGGCAAAATATTATAACGAAATGTGCAAGGAGCTGGAGTCTGAAAATCAAAAAGGCCAAACTAACTCAGCAATTTTAATCTGAAAGATAAAAAGAATAAATTCAAGTCATGAGTTGCAATTCTTAAGGATGCTATGGGCAGTATATTGAATGATTCAGAAAGCATTAAGAGCAGATGGAAGGAGTATACAGAGTCATTGCACCAAAAAGAATTGGCTGACACAGAAGAATTTCAAGAAACAACATATAAGCACGAGGCAGTGGTGATGGAAGAGGAAGTTCAGGCTACTCTAAGGACTTGGCAAAAAATAAAATGCCAGGAATTGATGGAATACATATTGATGCATTTCAGCAAACTGATGGTGCTCTGCATCTGCTCACCAAGTTGTGCCAAAAAATCTGGAGGACAAATACTTAGTCAACTGACTTGAAGAGATCCATATTTATTCCCATTAAAAAAATATGGCCTGACAGAGTGGAAATTATAGAACAATATCACTAATATCACACACTAGCAAAATCCTGCTGAAAATGATTCAGAATAGACTTGAACAAGATACTGACAGAGAACTGCACTAGGGGAGTTATGGCCAATGTCAGATGGATCTTGGCAGAAAGAAGAGAGTCCAGAAGAATGTCTATATGTGTTTCATTGACTATGCAAAAGTATTTGACTGTGTAGATCACAATAAATTGTGGCTAACCTTGAGGAAAATGGGGAATCTCAAAGCAATTGATCGTGCTTATGTGAAACCTATACTTGGTCCAAAAAGCAGTACTCAGAACAGAGCAAGGCAACACTGTGTGGTTTAAAACCAGGAAAGGAGTGTGTTGGCAATGAATCCTGTTCCCGTACCTTTTCAATCTGTATGCAGAACAGATCATTCAGGAAGCAGGGCTTCATGAGGAGAAGTGTGACATCAGGATTAGATGAAGACTTATCAACAATCCACGATATGCATATGACACAAACTTGCTTGTTGAAACTGAGGAAGCACTTGCTTCAAAGGTCAAGGACTGTAGTCTTCAATATGGGTTGAAGCTCAACACCAAAGAGATAAAGATTCTTAAATCTGAGCCAATTGGCAGCCCCATATTAGATGGAGAAGAGATTGAGGTTGTTAACAATTATACATTATTTGGATCCAGAATTAACACTCTTAACACCAGCAGTCAGGAAATCAGAAGACAAATTGCATTGGGAAAATCTGCTGTCATGGACCTCTACAGAGTGTTGAAGAGCAATGATGTCAGTCTAGATAAAAAGGTACACCTAATCTAGGTCATGGTCTCCTCAATTACTTGTTATACTTCAGAGAGTTGGTCAATGACTAAGGATGACAGAAGAAAAATAAATGCCTTCAATTTGTGGTGCTGGAGAAATGTCTTAAATATACCATGGACAGCCAAGAAAACAAAGAAGTCTGTCTTAGAGAGTGTGAAACCAAGTGTCTCCTTGGAGACTAGGATTTTGAAGCTCCACATCACTTACTTTGGGCACATGACCAGGAGATATTGGTTCCTAGAGAAGGACATCATGCTTGGAAAGGTGGACGGACCCCAGATGAGATGGATTGATGCATTAACTGGGGCTATGGGAGTTGGTGTATTAGGATTAGTGAGACTGGCTCAGGACAGGGGGTTACTATACAATGCAGGTGACTCAATGGTCCATAAAAACAATAACATACTATGACAGGTTTGGAAGCAGCGGTGGCATCCACTTCCTAAACAACATGCCTCCAGAAATGCTATGAACTTTGATAAAGGTTGATAGTTGTAGAGGGGCTTCAGGCCTTTTGTTCATAGGGTCACTATGAGTAGTGCGTTACTCGAAGGCAATCAACAACAACAACAAAAACTATTTACCAGGCTCTGTACCAAATATATGGAATTCTCATGGCCTAGTGGATAGGAAACTGTAGTGCTAATACAAAGGCAGGAAGTTTGAATCCCTCAGCTGTTTCTTGAAGGAAGATGAGCAGTCTCTTTGTGTGATTTATAGCTTTCAAAAACCCATTGGGTCAGCTATGAGTTAGTTCCAATTTGACAGCAATGATCAAAATAATAGTGTTAGCAAACATCTTAAATAGGTTATCTCACATACAGCTTGCATATAAGTCACATTACTAATTACGCTTTGGAAATACGGAAATTGAAGCTTTAGTCGGGTTTATTATATTGCCCAGCTCACAGAGAACAGAACTCTGAACTCAAGAGTAAAGGGGTTAAACAAAAAAGAAAAATACTCATTGCAGGGATATCAAGTCTTGATCTATAACATACCTATATCCATCTGGCTTCCTATCAAAATTTGAAAATGTCATTATAGTAGAATTCAGAAAGGTTTCTTAATAAAGAGATGAAGCAAAGGCTTATAGCTTATAGCTGAAGAGCTATTTCTACACATAAACTTAACAGAACGAATCTCAGTAGTGAAGATAATACCTGATAATCTAAACTAGTGCAGGGGGCTCCATGGTGAAAGATCTGGTGATCAGTTCTTATAAAGATTAGTGTCTATCTTGATGTAACTGGACTCTCTACAAATCTTTCTGTAAATGTAGATTTTTCCCCCCTTCGTCTTCTATTTCCTTTTCTACAACATGCTAGAATAAACGACCTTTAACACTTAAAAGAATACAGTCTAGAAAATTCTATGGGAAGTTCTATTTTGTAACATAGAGCCAGTTACTATGAGTCAGAATCTAGCTCAATGGTGTCTGACAATTATAACAAAAAGACGTAAGAGAGTAAGATAAAGAGATAACAGAATGTAAATAGAAAAATAATCATGAATAATTTGAAAGTGCCTTGTCTGACATTTCACTACAGAAAATCGGCAAAAGATTAAATCTACTATCTTCCTACCTCTCACTACTCTTCTACTAGAGTTCCTTGTAGGCTGAACTAGACTGAAGTCCAGAGGACTTGGGAATTTCCCACCTGTAGGTGGAAAGCAAAGGAAAGTGTGCAGACTGCTTCTTTAAAGACAAAACAGATGAGGGTTTGTATAATTGGTGATGTTTCATTCTTATTTTCTACTTTCCATTCTCCCACGCAGTTTTTGGCAAATCTCCGCTACTTGTCTACTGCCTAGTGACTCCAGTTCTACCACGCATTTAGCTATCTCTCCCTCTTCACTCTAAATTGAAGGTATAAATAGCCAGGAAAGACAGCAAAGAAGGAGCCTCTGAGGCAAGCACAGTAGAAACACACCTGTTTGAAAGTGTGTGGTGACATAGTAAAAGGAGAGGAAACAGTTATTATTATGGAACGTTCCACTGCAAGGAGTGGACTTCTCATTGATAAAATTACAGGCACTTGAGGGATCTAATTCTTCCTATTCTGCACATTACACACTTGAATAAAGTTCTGAGCCATTGATTCATGGCCAATAGTTATTACTACCATTTCTTCCTACTCTGTCAGTTGGACAGTCGGTAGTCACCCTCACTTACTTATTAGTTTACCTCCACATTATTTTATTTCTTCAGGCATTTATCTCAAGAAATATTTCATAAGTACCTGCTGTGAATGTAAACTTACCACATGCTAGAACTACAAAGATAATTGAAACAAGATTACTTTTAAAGAGCTTTCTTTCAGTCTAACAACAGAAAAAAGTTACACAAATAATTCTAATGTAGATTAAAATGTAGTAGATATCATGAGGATAAGGAAGTTAGAGCTCTCTGGTGGCCTAGTGCATAAGGAGTTGTGTGGCCAGCTGATAGGCAGGTGATTTGAATCTACCAGCTGCTCCACAGGATAAAGATGGACAATGTCCTAAGGAGACTCTGACTCAGTGGCTATCTGCAACAACAAATGGGTAAACAAGTGTGTATCAACTGTGGGAAGAAGGAAAACATTCTTCTTAATTGTTGTATCAGGAACTCAAGGTTCAACTTTGTTTCTATTGGTGAATTGCTAAAGATTGTCTTCCTTGAAGCATTGAATAATTCTCTCCAAAATGATGTAGACTTTTGACTTTGAAAATCCCTTGGACACCAAAACTTTAGACTCTGACCTCCACTATTTTATTCAAGAGAATATGTAACTTTATACAGCCCATAACTTGGCACTTTTGTCTAATTGTGGTCTTACCAATCAAGTACTGAATTTTTCAAAATTATTTCCTCTAGCTTCTCTCTCTGCCTGTAGTACCACTATTAGTTCTAGTCTGTGAATGCTCACACATAGACACTTTCAACTTCCTATAGGGACTGAAACTTAAATTAAATGGCATCCCCAGGTTACATACCCAGCCACGAATAAGCCCAGGCCACCTGCTTTCCAGTGTAACACTCTCTCCATCATGCCAGCCTGTCGTAAAATTAGATAAGATGAAGCTAGATGGAGTAAAGCTAATCCTTCTTTTTATTAAGTTAAAACAAGTTCATAATGAAAATTGATGCTAGAAGGCTTCCAGGCACGGTCCATTCTTTTTATCTCCTAAAACCTCCATGAAAATCCTCACTACCTTCAAGAAATGTTTCTGTACATGTCTTTATTCTTTATGTTCCTGTGAGCCCCTGGGGACCAGAATCTGTGTCTTATTTATCTTTGTGTCTCTGTACAAAACAGGGCCTGATGTTTAAAAGGTGTTGATTAACTTCTTATTGAAAGATGTGTGCACTGATTTTTTATAGTATTCACAGATCTATAGCTATTGCACCAACAGCAAATATTACCAAATACTCTTTCACATAATTTCCTTGTTCATTCTTACTCAAGTCTTAAGAGAATTTTAGATCAATACTCACTTTACAGACAAAGAAATTGGAAGATAGCCAAAATAGCTTACACTTCTTCAGCACTGATTATGTCAGGTTGTACTGTAAGAAATTTATATGAAGTACTTACTTCATTGTTGGTGGTGGTGGATGCCCTTAAGTCAATTCATATGCTTACCAACCTTGATTACTAAAGATGGTCCTGGTCCTGTGCTGCTCTCACAATCCTTACTATGTTTGAGCTCATTGTTAGAGTCAATCTGATTGTTAGTCCATCTAATTGTTGTACTATTTACTTAGGATGACAAATCTAGGCAGTAGGTAAAATTATCTTATATTTTTCTTTCCCCATAAGATGAAACTCATACACAGAGACGTTAAGAACATTGCCCAAGGACACAAAGCTATTAAATGGATAAGTCAGAATTTGAGGAGTGTTACTTTTTATTCTAGTGCTAAAGTCCTTACTTATTTTATTTGGCTCTACAAAAATGACAGTTTAAAGGCACAATGATAGCCATAGGACACTACTTATTTAAATAGTGACTAACTATGATGCTGAAAATGTTTTAATTGTTCACATCTTGAGTGTTTTTGTCTTTACAATGGTCTATCAATATTCCTCTCCTATCCAAAGAATTATTTTGGACATATTTTGTGTTATTGTAGGGAACTCTGGTGGCTTAGTCCTTCAGGAGTTGCACTGATAACCCAAAGGTGGCACTTTTCTGACTGTTCGGACAGGCAATCTCTGGTGATATTTACAACCTGTCAAACATCCACTGAAGGGTCAGCCAGGAATTGAGTCTAACTCAATGCCATTGAGCTTGAGTTTTTAATTCTGCTATAATGAAGTGCTAGCTAGCTGTATCTAGTACAATTTCAATTCTACGATTCCAACTTCTAAAACTTTGTGGAAATAGCTATACTTTTATTAGACTTACTGAAGAAGAATTGATGCCTTGAGTTTTGGTGGTGGAGAAGAGTACTGATATCATATGGATCACCATAAGAGCACATGTCTTAGAAAAAGTGCAGCAGAACACTACATGGAGGCAAAGTTTGGTTTCTCATACTTTGGGCTCATAGCTAGGCCAGGTTGTTCCTTGGAAAGGGAAATTATACTTGGAAAGATGGATTCACACGGAGACTTCAGCGATGGCTCTAGTATGTTGAAGAAGATGAGGATGACACAGGATAGGACGGAGGTCAGATAATAGGCAACTATAAGTTTACAGCACTTAACAACTAGAGTTCTGGTGATATAGTGTGTAGAAAGTGATCCTGCTAACCAAGAGGTTAGTGGTAAGGACATAAATGAGCTACATATTTATAGTCTCAGAAACACAAGGAAGGGACACCATCATCAATTGAAATAGACTAGACAGTAGGGTTTACTTGCTATTTTTGGGTTTTGCCTATTCACATGTAAAATGGGAGTGACATACATAAGTCATAGGAAAAAATACTAACAGTACTCATATATTTGTTGTTGTTGCTATTATGCACCCCGGAATTACTTCCTATTCATAATGACCAAGTTGTTTCTTGGAGGCAAAGATTTTTAAATCCATCTCACACACTTGGGGCATGTTGACAAAATGGACCAGCCCTCGGAGAAGAACATCATGCTTGGAAAGGTGAAGGGACAGAGCAGGAAAGGAAGACAATGGAGGAGATGGATTGACACAGTAACTGGCTTAATGGAGATAGATATGTCAGAGACAGTGAGACTGTACAGAGCGCAATTCAGGGCTATTGTACATAGGATCGCTATGAGTCATAGGCAACTCAACAGCACATAACAATAATAACATAATGAGTAATGTATAACAGCAAGATTAAATGTTGCTTGATCCTGTGTCACTCTATCATTGCACTATTTGAGCCTGTTGTTGAAATTATTTCAATCCATATCATTGAAGGATTTTTTTTATTTCAATCCATATCA
Organism: Elephantulus edwardii; assembly: GCF_000299155.1. Lineage (NCBI taxonomy): Eukaryota > Metazoa > Chordata > Mammalia > Macroscelidea > Macroscelididae > Elephantulus > Elephantulus edwardii. Next base: position 3,643,955 of record NW_006399925.1, read on the forward strand.
TTGAAGGATTTTTTCCCTAGCGTTCTCTTTCACCAATCACAAGGCCTTTCTCGAGCAATTTATCCAAACTGATGACATATCCAAGGTAAATAAGGCAGTTTTATCATTATCACTTCTAAGGAAGATGCTTACTGTATGTGCTCAAAACCAGGTATATTTATTCTTCTGGAAGTCTATGATTTATTTAATACTCTGCATCACCATCAGATTTCAAATATATAAATATTTCTATCTTCCTATTGTCTTGTCCAGTGCTCACATTACTAAGAAGCAGTGAAAAAATAGCATGACTTGGGTCAGTAGTGTTTCACACAACAAAGTTAGATCTTTTTACAAAATTAGATTTTTTTATACACAATTATATACATTTTAGCACTTTACAGAAATCTTTTGCAGCTGACTTAGCAAATTTAAGATCTGGTTTGATTTTGTGACAATTACTTACAAGAGAATTGACTGTTGATCCAAGAAATATGAAATTTTTATCACAGTGCTATTAATCAGTCCAGTTTTAAATTATGTTTTTGCTCAGATATAATCTGTATTGACAGCAGTAATTTTTAAACTTCCTTACTGAATCTTTGGTGTAGTCTTTATTCCCTTTTGACAAGCAAAGTTGTAGAATCTCCTACTCTAATGCCATATTCTTTATATAGCCCAGTTTCTTGGCTTATTTATTCAAGATGTAGGCTAAATAACAAAGTAAAGAAATTTAATTTTTTATAATTCCTTTTCAAATTTTAAATCACACTGCCTCTTGTTCTATTCTATGGGGTACCTTTTTATCTAAATATAGGTTCAACATAAACATCATTAAGAGTTTTAAATTCAATTATCATCCTTCATAATGTTATTTTTATATTGTTTTTTAAACAGCCAAATTCTATTTTTTGGGTGCTAAAACAAAGGTAAATAAATATCTTTTTGATACTTTCTGATTTCCACAAAAATTTATCTGATATATGAATAATATCTTTCATTTCACATCTTCTGTATCTAGCTTCAACTAGTGTCAATATATAGTTATAGCTGTTTTTAAATTATCTTCAGAAAAGCTTCTTGGAATATGATATTGTTGTTGCTGTTGTTGTTGTTGTTATGTGCCATCGAGTCGCTTATGGCTCATAGCGACCCTATGTACAAGAACCTGAAATGCCGTTTATCCTGTGCCAACCTCACCGTCTATGACACACTCATTCTCACCACTCCAATCACAGAATCGATGCATCTCATAGAGGGTTTTCCTCTCCTGCGCTGTCTCTCCATTCTCCCAAACATGATGTCCATCTCCAAGGACTAGTCCCTCCTTGCAACATGCCCAAAGTATGTAAGATGAAGCTTCAGAATCCTTGACTCCAAGAAGTATTTCTACTTCACCTTCTCCAGGACAAACCTGTTTGTTCTCCTAACAGTCCATGGTACATTCAACTCTTCTCCAGAACCACAGCTCAAAAGGCATCAATTCTCTCCCTATCATCCCTAGTCACTGTCCAAATCTCTGAAGCATAGCATGTAATTGTGAAGACTATAGCCCAGATCAGGCACACCTTAGTCTCCAGCCTGACGTCTTTGCTTTTTAGTATTATTGAGAGGTCCCTCACAACTGACTTTCCCAGCGCAATTCATCTCTTGATTTCCTGGTTCCTGTTACCAAGAGTGTTGCCTGTGGAGCCAAGTAAACTAAAACTGTTAATTATCTCAATCTCTTCACCATCCATACTGACTCTGCCAATTGGCCCACTGGTGAGAATCTTTGTTTTCTTGATGTTGAGCTTCAATCCATATTGAAGGCTGTATGTAGTCCTTGACCTTCTGCAGCAAGTGCTTCAGGTCCTCCTCAGTTTCAGCAAGCAGGGCTGTGTCATCTGCATAACGCAGGTTGTTGATGACTCTTCCACCAATCGTGATACCACATTCCTCCTCGTACAGCCCAGCGTCTCTGATGATCTGTTCTGCATACAGATTGAAAAGATATGGAGACAAAATACATCCCTGGCGGACCCTCTTCTTGATTTTGAACCAGATAGTGTCTCCTTGTTCTGTTCTGACCATTGCCTCTTGGTCCAAGTACAGGTTTCCCATTAGCACAATCAAATGTTTTGGGATTCCCATTCTTCTCAGAGTCAGTCATAGCTTGTTGTTATGAACACAGTCAAAAGCCTTTGCATAATTAATGATGATGATGATGATGATGATGTCTACATTCCTCATCAGAGGGAGCTCTGGTGGCCTAGTGGCAAAAATCTCTGCTGCAATCTCTAAGGCGAGCAGCTCAAATTAACAGCTGCTGCAGGAGAGAGGGATGGGCAATCTCTTCCCATGCAATTAATTGCCCCTGAAAACCTGCCCAAGGGTCAGCTATGGGTCATTTCTGACTCACTGATTCACAACAACAACACTCCAATGTATTGCTTGTCTTTGGAATGGGCATAATATTTTCTTGACATTGATAAGTAAGCACTTTCAGCATTATATCTGTTGAAGGACATGTGTTTTTGTATTGTATAATTTTCCTCCAGAAGGGTATAAATTTCATTTGCATGAATACAGATGTCTATATAGGCTTCGGAATGACGACAAAAGTGCTCTAAACAAAATACACTCTTGGAGAGGATTTACAGAATTCAAGTAAGTTTTAAAATTATGCTGTTGTTTTTGTTGTTAAGTGCCGTCGAGTCGCAGGTGACTCATAGCGACCCTATGAAGGAGAGTCCTCGACGCTTGGGTGCCTTTCATCTTCTTTCCAGGTTCATAAGATTTTCGGAGGCAAGCTATTATGGAAGTGGATGCCACTCCTCCTTCCAATAAAATTAAGTAGATAATATAAAATATATTTTGCATATACCAATATTTTTTGGAAGCAGGAGTGGCATCTACTTCCTAAATAACTTGCCTCCCGAAACTCTATGAACTTTGATAAATGTCAATAGTTGTAGAGAAGCTTCAGGCCTTTGTGCATAGGGTCACTATGAGTTGTGTTCGACTCGAAGGCAATCAACAACAACAACCAGTATTCCACACCACTAAAAGCATACTCAAAGTTTAATATTTGTATATTTTAATATAAGTATTGAGTGTTAGACTCAAGCCTCAAAGGGATAGAAACCTATTTTTGGTTTTGTTTTGTATTGTTTTGTTTTATTTTATTTTAACAACTGATCTGGAATGAGGACAAATAATAAAGGTAATGAATATACACTATATTCAGAACCAAATTTAATTTCTAAACACATCATATGAAAACTTGGAGAATTTACCATATTTTTCTGTTTCAAATACTCAATTTTTAAAAAGTATATGTACCACTAATGCACAAAAATACTATTTAATTACTAATGCATTGATTTTCAGATTAATCACTGTTTCAGAGATGTTAAATGAGAAAGATGTGATTCAGTGAGACACTAATATCCTATTAAATATTCTATTTACTTTTATGATCCCTGTTTCTCCATCAGAAAATAAGATCAGTGAAAACTAGCTCAAAGCGTATTGAAAGCATTACAAATGAGTGAGAAGTGGTTATAAACGACATTTTAAGACAACAAAACATTTTGCAAACAATATTTCCTTTAATAAAAAATTAAGTTTAGATATAGCATATAACTTCTGTTCTTTGGGTAAATTTTATACCGTGTATTATTTTTTCAAATTGTTTTCTCTCTTCTGGTACATATTTATTGGCTCTTTATGAAATGTCACAACCTGAAGGAGACCTAGTTGGAGCTTAATGGGGCTTATTTTACTGTAAAATAATGATAACATTTAGCAATAAAAAAGCCTAAATTTCTATTATTTTGAATTATGAGCAGCATTATTAAAAGATTTCCTTTTTTAAAAACTCTGAATTGGTTTTAACAATTATTTAATTGCTATATTGGCCTGTTAGTAATTCTTTTCAAAAATGTCCATATCATTTTAAGAGTGTATAATTAAAATTTATTAAATTTCAACCAAATCCAAAAAGCTTAAGTAGAAAAGCCAAAATTAAAAGTGTAAAAATTAATGAACAACACAGAAATAATAAAAGATTTGGATTATTTAAATAACAAACAAGTCTTGGAATACTTTTATAGGTCTAGGATATCGGATATTAATATTTTTATAGAAATGTCTACAGAGCATTTTACATCAAATTTAGGGATATTGTAGTATTACTGTCTAAGTGTCAAGTGACATATCAATAAGATTACATTCCATTGGAACAAAACTAGTTTTTTCATGCCAACACCTTTTGATAATATAAGTAATGATGCCAAGAGACTATGATTAAACTTTGTGAGTACCCTCTGTATTTCAATTCTTTAAATCAAATACATCTGATTGAAATCCTACTGCTGGTAAAACCCCATTTCAGGATAGCATTTTCCTTGTTATGTCCATGAGGCAGTAGTAGTGTAGGTTCTGATTTATGCCACTCTTTTTTGAGATACGTAAGGTCAAATTAAGCAAACGGCAAAAGAGCTAATAAAAAGACACCTAGAGCATCGTGTGAGATCTCCAAGAAATCATGAAACAAAAGTTAAAGACAGACAGGAATTTTCCTCCAGAGCCAATGGCAACGGAACCCCTTCAGAATGTGTAAGTACCCTCAGAGAGCTGCATAATGACTAAGGATGACAGAGGAAGAATCAATGCCTTTGAATTGCCCTGGAGGAGTGTTGAACATACCCTGGACTGCCAAGGAAACAAATAAGACTTGGAGAGGGTGAAACCGAGTCTCTCCTTTGAGGTTAGGATTTTGAAGCTGTGTCTCACATACTTGGGGCACATGGCAAGGAGAGATCGGTCTTTGGAGAAGGACATCATGCTGTGAAGGGTGGAGGGACAGAGCAGGAGAGGGTGACCCTGGATGAGATGGATTGATACAGTGACTGGAGCAATGGGGGTTGGTGTGTTGGAATTAGTGAGAATAGCTCAGGACAGAGCAGGGTTCAAAATTGCTGCACATAAGATCCCTATGGGTTGCAGACCCTAGACGGCACATAACAACAACACATTCTCTTTTGAATAGTGAAAAAAATAAATTTCTATTTGTTAAAGCAACCTGCATGTGGTGTTTCTGTTTTAGTTAAACTAGATAACTAAGACATATCATAACTTTCAGCAGAAATTAGTTCATTATTCGTGAGGTAAATTTCGTTAACACAACTCAGTATAAACACTTTGTAAATTATAAACCCTCAGCTGTTCTAACTTGTGGGGACCATCGCCCAGGTTTCTAAAGCTTGTAAATCTTAACTAAAGGAGACTGGCCAGCTTACTCCCGTTGTTGCTGTTGTGTACCGCTGTGTTGGAACCGACTAACAGATCACCCTTCAGTAAGTTTCAGAGGCAGGAACTCAGACTGATGGAGATGTCTTCTTTCTCTGACAGAGTAGCTGGTGGATTTGAATTCAATGCTTGAGGGCTGGCAGTGCAACTTCTTACCACTTGGACTGTGAATTTGAGCTATAATCCGTTCAGTTAGTAATGCCACTAGCTACACACTAGTCCACCAGAAATGCTTTGTAAGTTACAAAGGACTTATAAACTGTAGAATAACAAGATGAGGGCATTAATAAAATTCTAGAGTCATTTGGTAGCAGCAAATGCTATAATTTAGGAAACTTTGAGGCTTCTATTCATATTCTATTATTTTCTTCACAAATGCTTTCAAGTGTATTTCCTGTTAAGCATGTACACAGCATTAAGATTGCACTCTCATATCTTCAAGCCTTTGATTAGGGCTCATCTTTTACCTTCAATATCTTTTCCATCTCTACCTAGTTAAAATTCTAAGCATGCTTCAGATTTAAACTCCATTTTCCCTTCTTCCACAAAATCTCATCTCCATGCAATCTATCTCCCATAAAACATTGCAACAACAAATTCTTTATACATCTGTAATGGTTCTTATTCGAGTTACACAGAAATTTTGAAATACCCATTTTCCTTATAGATTTACATTTATGCCTTACTCATATTTATAACTTTAGAATCTGTGCATAAATGTACTCCTTATTTGTTGTTTAAATTTTATTTAGCATAATAGAGAAATGATTAGGGAAAAAAACCACATAATTTTTAATACCTGAGTTAAGAAATCAAACACTCTGATTGCTTTCCACTGAGTCCTGGTTCATAGCAACCAGTCACTGAGTTTCCGAGCCTGTAAATCTTGAGAGGAGGAGATTGTCTATCTTCTCCTGCTGAGAAAATGGTCGAGTCTATCAACCTTCCAGGTAGTGGATTGATACATTATGCAGTATTCCAACAGGACTCCTCAAGATATAAAAAGAGACTATAAATATGTCATTAAATACTGGTTTTTACAGACTAGATGTTGTTCATATCTTCATCACTCTTCCGTGTCCAGATTCAGTCATATTCAAGCTAACTCCATCCTTTCACTTTCACTAAAGAAAGAGAAGCCAATGCAACTTAAATCAGATAAATGATAATGATATTGTCAAATAGAGACCATTAAAGCGCTATTGTTACATACAATCAAGTTTTCTACAATTCATAGTGATTCTGTATACAATAATTCAGAACCCTGAACTATACTGAACCAATCTCATTGTTTGCAACTCAGCTCCCCCCATTGCAAACTTCCCTACCATCTTCAAATTTAACTGTGTTCTCCACTCTCAATAAAATTACTTTGAATCTGATAATTATTTGGTGCAGGGGCTGCACTATGCATTATAGCCTGCCCTTACCCTGTAGAATTTTTAACAGCATTCTGGTCTTCACCAACTGCAAGTCTACATTGGTATTTGGGTCATCTGAAATATCTCACTGTTGCTTCATTTATTTCTTTTTAAAAGTTAACTGGAACCCTTATTCACTATTGGTAGGAGTGTAAAATGGTACAACCACTATGGAAGGTTGTATGATTCTTTCTAAAAAAGTTGCAAATAGAAATACCATTTGACCCACCAATTCCACTACTGGGAATTTACCCTAAAGAAACCATAACCACCACCCAAGCAGATATATGCACACCAATGTTTATCATGGCTTTGTTCACAATAGCAAAGAGTTTGAAACATCCCAAGTGCCCATCAACAAAAGAATGGATAGAGAAGCTATTATATAGTCACACAGTGGAATACTATGCTGCATTGAAAAACAAGGAACTCATGAAATATTATACCAAATGGGTGAACCCGGAGGACATTATGCTGAGTAAAATATCTCAGTCACAAAAGGACAAATACTGTGTAGTGCCACTGTTGTAAAATATGACTGACATTGGGGTTGAAAGAAGGCTGAAAAAGATGGGACAAATAATGTGTACTGCATCGAAACAGATGAGGGAGAGAACTGTTTAAAAGAGATATATGATTAGGTATTATTGTCATGACAGGAGTCCAGAATGAAGGCTGCATAGTGGAGTGGACTTGTTTTTGTTTTACATATAATGGAATCAGAACTGATTCATAGCTGACCAAAGCTGACTGACTCATAGAGTTGTTGTTGTTAGGTGCTGTTGAATTAAGGATGACTCAGAGTGACCCTATGAAGAACGAACCTGAACTCTGTCCTACCTATCCTGTACCACCCTCATCAACTCTGACACACTTGAACCCATTACTGCAGTCACTGTGTCTATCCATCTTGTTAAGATTTCCTCTCTTTGGCCAACACTCTGTCTTACAAACATGATATACCTATTATAAAAGCTCAGTTGCCTATACAATAAGAGTTTTCTTAGACATTTCATTAAGTTAATTACATCAATCAGTGATCATTCATGTCTACGACTGACAGTCCGAAAAAAACCAATGTGAGTTGCAAACTTTCACTCAAATAAAATAATTTCTTAAGAATAAAATTTAAGAAATAGATGCATAGCCACATTTTAAGTGAAAGCTAATAAGGAAGATTCATTTAAAATTATTAAACTACTGGGGAATCTGATAAAGAAAAATGCAGAACAGATTTTTCAAATTCAAATTCAAATTTTTCATGTCTCCGGAAACTCTATGAAGTTTGAAGAACCTTGTTAGTTGTAGAGGGGTTTCAGGACTTTTGTTCACAGGCTTGCTAGTAGTCGTGCTCAACTCAGAGGCAATCAATGACAGTAACAACAATGGTTGTAAGAAGCTGTGTTGCAATCCCAAAGATTTTTCAAATTCTTGTTGAATCCAGATTTCTTGAGCCATGGATTCTGAATGAAACCCTGAAATAATTGCCCTGAGATCATTTGTAAGTTTTTTGCCACACAATACCTAGTTTTAAAGTTAACTGTGGGAATTTAGTGGTAAGGAATTATCAACCCAAAGGTTCGAAGTTACAAGTTACTCTGTGAAAGAAAGAGGAAAAAATCCCCTCCCATGTGATTTACTCCCAAAGAAAACTTACTGGAGAGTCAGCTATAAATAAGTTCCAGTTTGGTACATAACAACACCAGCAACAACAAGAGTTGTTTTTAAAAAGAAAACAGTTCTACCATGAACGTTATGCTCTATATAGGAGTGACTTGACAATAGCCACTAGAAAGATTAAGCAATAGCCTGCACTCAGTGGCAGTGGGTTTATGGCAATGTAGAAAGAACAGCTCACACAAGGAAGTCAAGAATGGTTGCACCACTCAAAGAATGAAATCAATGTCACTATAACTACAGCAGCTGGTAGAATTGCTATATTTTGTGTCTATTCTCAACAACAAAATAATGAAAAAATTAAAAAGAAAAAAGAAAGATCAATGGCCTTACTAAAGATCTAAATACTGTAAGATAAACAAATAGAATTTCTCTTTAGATTAGGCTGAAAGCTCAATGTTCCAGAACTTTACCTAGTATGACATATCTTTCTGTCCTTCTCCCGATTCTTCTCTTTGCCATAAGAACAGACCCAACTCATAGCTGACCTTCCAATGGGTTTAGAAAAGACGTAAATCACACAGGAGATTATTTCCCATCTTCTTCCCAAGGATCAGCTTGTGGTCGAAACCACTCACTTTTGAATCAGCAACACAACTCCCTACTGACTTGGCCACCTGAGCACTTCTAGTATATTCTTAATTGATGTCTTACATACTTACATAAATACATACATACTTACATCTTTCAAGATCTCCTTTTAGGAAATTAACTTGAGACAATCACTTTCCCACTACTTATAATTGGAAAGCAAGGGAGGAATGGAGAAAAACACTCTTAACTTATCTCAAGGCAGGACCAACTGTGAAATTAATGGAATTAAGCATCAAATAAAACAGTAGTTCTTCTTGTTAAAAAATTATTAAGTTCAAGGTAATGACAGCAGAATATTTAAGCAAACATGTGAACCTTCCCACCACGAAGCTCTGTGTGACTACACAGTTCTCATGTCCATGAATCCAGCCTTGGCCAAGAGTCTTAATTTCACTTTCCCAACTACTCTCAACTACCAATATAAGCTAGCTAACAAGTACAGACTTAGGATAAATGCTTTTATCCCCCTTTTTCTTTTCTCAAATAGCCTCTTTTCAAAGGAGTATAACCCAAGAATAGACGTAAAAACGGAAGACACGAGGAAATTCGAAAAAAAATCAGTATATTCATTAGAATGATCTATGGTACATAGGAGAGTTTTTAGATTTATTGCCTTTGGCAAGAATCTGGGTACAGAATACATAGACTCCATAAACTCTCATTGATTGACTGATAAAGACTTCAAAAACATTTGAAATCTTTTTATTGGTTTCCTTTGTATTTAGGGTAGGAATACATGAGTGTTAAAAAAGAATCAAGGATCTTAATCACAATCCAGAAACCTTATATCACAGTGGGAAAATTTAGACTCATATTCGTTATTTGAAAATTTACGATTGTACTCCTAATATACGGTAATAAATAATCATGTTGTTGCTCACTTATTTTCAAGAATATACAATATTTTTAGGTAAATGTCACTTGTGTTTGCCAACCACTCCCTCTTTATAGTGGGTAGTTACAGAAACAAGCTTTGATAATTTACTTTTGCAACAACATGTAAAAAGTTTTGGCATAGAAGCACTTACAAAAATGCCTCCTTTAGGGAAAAGAGAGGTTGGCAAACAAACTTTTAATATGTGCATTTTCTGAGTAAAAACATGCTATTTTTGTGTTTATTTGTAAAAATCACAGCTTTATCAGAGGGAAAGTGGCACTATGTTAAAGGACAAGTCTGGCAGTGTATTAGTTATCTATAACCAAGTAACAAGTTTCTTAAACAGTTAGCATCTTAAAGCAACACACATTTGTCAAGGAGAGATTTGTGCATAAAGATATGGAAGAACAAAGAACTTCTGTGAAAGGGAAGCAAGACCAAAAGTATGTTGATTAGGATACTAAATCAATAATAAGAAAACAAAAAAGTTCCAGCTTCATATAAAAACTTAACTTTTATCTTTTAGCTTTTTGGAATAACTTTAAGATAGTTATATGCTTTTAAAAGGAGCCTTGAAAGTATAGTTGTTAACATGGCTGCTAACAAAAAGGCCTTTGGTTTAAATCCACCAGCTACTGCATAGAATGATGTGGTCATCAGCTTCTGTATAGACTACAGACTTGGAAACCCTACACTGTAGTTCTATGCCATCCTATAGGATTGCTCTGAATCAGAATCAGCTCTACAGCAGCCTATATGAAAGTAAAATACTGTTGTTCTTGTCATATGCTGTTGAGTCACCTGTGACTCATAATGTCCCTTTGTACAATAGCTCTGAACCCTGTCATACAATAAATCAATCTTACCATCTCCAATGACACACCTGCCTCTATTACCCCAGACATTATGTCAATTCATTTCATCTGTCCACCATTCCAAACATGAGGTCCTTCTCCAAGGACTGGTCCTTCCTGGCAATATGACCAAAGTACGTGAGATGAAGCTTCAAAATCCTTGCTTCTAGAGAGCAACTTGATTTTGCTCTCTCAAGGACAGATCTATTTGATCTCTTGGCAGTCTATGGTATGTTCAATACCCTTCTATAGCACCACAACTCAAAGGTATCAATTATTCTTCTGTCATCCTTATTAATTGTTCAGCTCTCTGATGCATAGCATTTATTTGTTAAGACCATAGGGTCTTAACATAGGATCAGGTACACCTTAGTCTCCACACTGACCTCTTTGCACTTTTGCACTCTGGAAAGGTTCCTGACAGCAGACTTTCCTAATCTAATTCATCTTTTGATTTCCTGACTGATGGTTCCAAGAATATTAATTGTGGACCTTAGCAAGCTGAAATTGTTAACAATCCCAATATCTTCTCCATTATCATGGTGCTGTCAATTGGCCCAGCAGTGAGAATTGGTTTTTTTTTTTTTATGTTGAACTTCAATCCATATTGAAGACTACAGTGCTTGACCTTCTGCAGCAGATGCTTCAGGTCTTCCGCAGTTTTAGCAAGCATGTTGTATCACCCGCATAACATAAGTTGTTGGTGAGTCTTCCTCCAATTTTGATGCCAAATTCCTCCTCATAAAGCCCAGCCTCATGAATGATCTGTTCCACATACAGATTGAAGAGGCATGGAGACAGGGAACATCCCTGACACACTCCTTCCCTATTTTTAAACCAGGCAGTGTTTCTTTGTCTGTTCCAATGACTGCCTCTTTGTCCAAGTATAGGTTCTAGTCTATGATATTATTTTAGTTAAGTGTCAGCTGTCTGTGTGAGGAATTGAAGGGAAGAGAAGAGAGATTTGAGATGCTATGCAAAGATATTTGACAAGAGTAAGGAAACTATGAAATAAAGTTGTTAACAATACTGAAATGAACCACAAAAACTGTGTATAAGAGACAGAGAGAAGCTGCTTTCAGAGTACTTGGCAATTGGCTGCAATGGCTACTGGGTTGCAATAGACTCATAGCTGTTTTTTCCAGCAAGTTTTTAAGGATGTAAATCAATCTTCTTTCTTTTGTGGAGTGGCTGATAGATTCGAACCATATCAGAGGAACCATGTTTGGTCCACCAAAACAACTCTGTATGTACTAAGCCATCAGATGAGTGGTATAGTAAAAAGAACTCTAGGTTTTACAACCATCAAATTAAATAGTATCTAAGGGGAAGTATTAGAAGGAAATACCCATTCTTCTTTACATATAAACTCTTAAAGAGTCCTCTAAACCAAATTTATCATAAGGTTTGTTCAAAAAAAACACCAAAAATGCTATGATAGGGAGTGAGGAAACCATTTTAAAGTGCAATAAAATACAAGAAAAGCATGCCAAAGCAGTATTATTCATCATCGCAAGAATGTGGAAACAGCCCAAATATCCAACTACAATCGTATGGATTGAGAAACTGTGGTACATTAACATGATGATATACTACACAGCACGCAGTAGCAATTATTTCATAAATCACTACCTAACTTAGGAGGGACTGGAGAGCATTATGCTGAGTGAAATAATTCTGTCCCATAAGGACAAATACTGTATAAAACCATTATCGTAGAGTGAGTATGAGGATCCAAGTGGGAGGAGGGTGGAAGCAGAGGAGAAAGGATAGGCAGGGGGTGCGGGGAATGGTTAATCATTGAGTTGCAAAATTTGATGGGGGGAGGAAGGAGTGGGAAAAGAAAATGGGCAAGGTCAGGTGTGAAAAACAATATATAAAAAATATGTAAATAAACCAGTATACATTTTTTAAAAAATATTTTTAAAAAGCTTGCCAAGATATTTAAGTCAGTCTTTTTCATGTCATTGAGAATACTTTATTTTCTTTTCACAAGTCCACGTATTTTGGAGCTAATTTTTATTCTACCAATAACTGTCTTGCCAGATGAGTAGTGAACCTTATTCAAAAGCAATATCTAGGTGTGTATTTGTTATATACAGTCATATAACCTAGAACCCAAAAATTTATAATAAACTATGCATATATCTGATGGTCAGTAATCTGGAAGTAATTTAGCAGAGTTTCTCATGATGCTATAATCACACAGTTGACAATTAATTCAAACCGTGATATTTTCAAACACTTGCTATTTCTGAAAGTTGGACTTTGAATAAGAATCACATTGATACCTTTGAGTCATGATGTTGGAGAAAAGTATGGAATATTCCATGGAGTGCCAAAGGACAAAAAAGCATGTCTTAGAAAATATATGGCCTGGGTGCTTCTCGGAGGCAAGGAAAGTGAAATTTCATTTCACAAATTTTGGTGTGTTGTCAGGAGGGGTCAATCTTTTGGAAAAAGACACCATTTCTGGAAAGATGGAAGGTTAGGGAAAGAAGGAAAGACCTGCATTTAAATGAATTGGCACAGTAATGGCAGTAATAGGCTCAAAAAGTCATAGAGGATGAGAATGGGACAGAAGATAATGAGGATAGGACAGAGTTAGAACTGTCGTTAATAGCACTTAACAATAACAACTATACAATAATCTAAATGATTGAATATGAGTGTTTCAGGCAGCTCCTTACAGAGCTGGAGTCTGGTTCTTGTCAGGCAGCATCCTTAACATGTGAACAACAATGTACAACTTCCTATTTTGGCAACTGGTTTCCTTCAAATCAAAAGATTGAAGAGAGACAGAGAAAGAGACAGTAGGAAGAAGCTGCGATCAATTTTATGATGTGGCCTCTTGTGAGATGCCTTCATTTCTCTTTATTCCATTCTTTGAAAGTTAATACATTCCACTTTTAAGAGATAGAGGAGTATTCAAGAATATATGTATATAGTTTTTTATCTTTCATGGGGTTTAGGTAAACTGCAAGTGGAAGAATCTCAAGATAATTAATTTTAAAAATATCTGATCTAACATTTTTCAAGATTAAAAAAATTCATTGGATTTTTAAATAAGCATACTTTGTTGGAAAAAATGATCAAAGCAAGTATGGAAGAAGTTCATTTCTACATAGTGCTAGTCATATGTTACATACCAACACACCTTCCCCAGGTATATGACCCAATAGCAATGCATTTCATCCTTCTTTAAGATTAAGCACTCTTTCTATTGTCCTCATTTTCATTTTGGTTCCCGCAAACTATGACAGAGGAAGCTCCATCAACATACAAGAATAAAATTGTTTACACGGTCTTCTTTTAAGTCTCTTTTAATAGACAGAGAAAAAGAAATACATGTGATTCCAATGGGGTCACTTCAAGTAACTGATACTTCCAGGGTCTGGCCAACACCCAGATGTGCTTTATTCAACCTCATCAATGTTCAGCTCCCAGATTTGCTCCTTTTAAGGGGCTGTTCTGTCTGCATCTGCAACAGCATATTGATTCTGGTCCTCTGGGCCAAGAACATCTGATGGACATGCAAAATACATGGTAGGATGACTAATAAATAACCATGTGTAATCTCTTGGCTCCAAAATGAAGTCCCATAACTCATTTAAACTTCGTGGATTGGGATACTGAGCCAAGATAGCATAGATGTGTATTTCCCCCTCCCCTTCAGGCTAAAAAATTTAATAACAGTTGCAGAACATTTATAGCTAAAACATCCAAGATTGCTGGTCTCCTTTATCACTGGTTGGGGAGGGGGAGCGGGGAAGAAGGCAGAATGATAGAGTAGATGAAGCCTTAGGATTTTATACAAAACTCCCAATTTGAGGACTAGCATTGTAGTTACGTAAGTGGAAAACATGAGTTGATTCTTAGGAACCATGAGACAAGTGTTTCTTCCTGATTTGTCAGTGGCTGGGCTTGGTGTTTCATTTTTTATTTTCTTTAAAAATACTAATGCTAACAAGCAAAGAAAAACCTCCCTGTGCCTTTGAGTAACTTCTTACATGTGTCAACCCCATGTGTTACAGACAAGAACTAAACATCATAAGTTTTTTCTAGGAGATAAGTCTCATCAACAATCTGCATTATGCAGGTGATACAACCCTGTTTACTGAAACTGAGGAGGACCTGAAGTGCTTGCTACAGAGGGTCAAGGACTGCAGCCTCCAATATGGATTGAAGCTCAATATCAAGACAACAAAGATTCTCTCCACCGGGCTGATTGGCAACATCATGATAGATGGTGAAGAGATTGAGAGTGTTAACAGCTTTAGTTTGCTTGGCTCCGTAATCAATACTCTTGGTACCAGCAACAACGTCAATCTGGAAACTAAGCTGCACCTGATCCAGGCCATTATTTTTGTTGTTGATTGCCATCAAACGCGGCTCTATGAACAAAAGACCTACTAATGCCTTTCCGTAACTATTGTCATTTTTCCAAGTTCATAGAGTTTCCAGAGACATGTGGTTTAGGAAATGGATGCCACACCTGCTTCCAAACCTGTCTTACAACTGGGAGCTCCACCAAACTCTGTCCACATTGGAAAACCCTTCTGGTATTTGATACCCCAATGACACAAGGTTCAGCATCACAGCAACCCAGGTAACTTCATACCGCACATTGACAAAGAGTGATGTACACAGGGTTGCTATGAGTCACAGGTAACTCGACAACACATAACAAACAGCAGCTCTTCTTCACAGAAGTAGATTACCAGTTCTTTATTTCATGATACAGTTGTATGGGATCAAACTGCCAATAATTTTGTTAACAGACAAATGTAAACTTTTTGTGCCAAACAGGGATCTTTGATTTTGTTATTTTTATTTAGTACCACCAAATCAGCCCTGACTTACAGTGACCCCGGGAACAATACTATGAAACCCTGCCTCCTCCTGTGTCATCTTCACAGTCTCTGCTCCGCTTAACACCATGGTTGCAGTCATTATGGTAATCTATCATGTTGAGGGTCCTCCTCTCCTTCACTGACACTCCACTCTACCAAACACGATATCTTTTTTCAGGGGTTGTCCCTTCCTGATAACATGCTTAAATGTATTAGATGACGTTTCACCATCTTCTCTAATGAGTATTCTACTGCACTCCTGAAACTATTTATTTATTCTTCTGACAGTATATGGTACATCCAGTCTTACTCACCAGTAGAGTTGTAGTGCTGGAGAAGTGTATTGAACATACCGTGAACTGCCAGGAGATCAAACAGGTTTCTCCTGGAAAGGGTGAAACCAAGCTGCTCCCTGGAGGCAAGGATTTTGAAGCTGCCACTCACACACCTTGAACACACGGCCAGGAGGGATGGGTCCTTGGAGAGGGACACCATGCTTGCAAGAGTGGGGGGACAGCACAGGATAGGAAGACCCGGGATGAGATAGGTTGACTTAGTGACTGGAGAAATGGGCTTAGGTGTGTTAGAGACGGTGAGATCGGCTCATGATAGGGCAGGGTTCAGAGCTAATGTAGAAAGGGTTGCTATGAGTCATAGGCTACTCTATGATACATAACAACAACACAAAACCAGCATAATTCAAAGGCTTGAATTCTTCTTTGATCTTCCTTACTCATTATCCAACTTTCACACTCAAGTTATCAGGTAATTGACTATACTACATAGGGTCACTATGAGTCACAAGCGACTCAACGACTCATAACAACAAAACCAACAACATGGTTTAGACATTAGTCTTTAAGGAGATATCCTTGCTCTTTGGCATTTTGATGAGGTCCTTTGCATCATATTTTCCCAGTTGAGTATGGGTACAGAATTTGCTGCTGTCAAGTCAGCCCCAATTGATGGCAACTTATATGTACAAAATAGAACTGAATCATAGAGTTTATTGGCTATAATCTTTATTAACCCAGTTTTTCCAGGAATTTTCTTTCAAGTTGCTTCTGGGCAAGTTTGAACCCCAGTTTGGCTTTATTGGTGATTGCTAAATTTGTAGCAAAATTCCTCTTACAGGTCTTCTCTTTGCTGTCAGTTATTGTTTTAACAAGTTTCTACTTCTGACAGTAAAGTTGCAAAGAGTTTTTCTCAATTGATACCTCTTAGCTTTGTTAATATTTATCTCTCAGGTGTTATCCTCTTATAATTTGAGTATGTCTTGATTAAAAGAAACTTGGAACAAGATGTGAAAGGCTATTTGAGAAAAATATACCATGTTTTTCAATTACTCTCCCTTTAGTAAAATCAGTACCTTCAGAGAAGAGTCTTAGCACCTTTGTCTAAAATACCTTCAGAGTCCTTCTTACCTGGCACCTGGGAGACAGCCTGCTACTCACTCCCAAGTTTTCCTCAGCAACTTTCTCAGGTGTTTAATGGGTGCTACTTCACACAGTCACAGAGGTTTGCCCCAGTATTCCTACCATCTCCAGATGGTGATGTCCGCTGGGACCTTGACTAAGGAGCCACAGAACAGAATAATGGGGTACAAACGCAGACCATCTTTGACTAATCTGCAAACCACAAAAGAGAAAGAAAAGAAAAAAAGGAGGGGGGTGGATGCACAGTGTTCAATTTGCCTCCTGTGTCCTGACACAACATTTCTCTTTTATGCCAGAGGTTTCATAGAGTGTAGAAAAACATGCTTCAGCAAAGGCAGGCCAATTTTCAAAACCACTCATTTGGCAAATACACAAGCTTTCAGACTGTAAAGCCCTGCTTCTGGTTCCTCGCAGTATACCTAATCCAAAGGCAGTGGTAATCATGTTTAAAAAAATTATCAGCTCTGCCAATAGCCTTGGGGTTTGCTTGCCATGGTAATGTACACAAAGAGAGACGGTGATAACTGGCTGCCTATGCAATTGACATGCACCACCATCAACATAGAAGGTGAATGTCTGTTTAAAAAGCTACCAAGCACAAATTTAAGGCATGCTTTATTTTAGCACTATGCCAGCTTTGCTATAACTGTTTTCAGAGTTTCAGAGACTTTATTCCTTGACTACTACCTCATTCATTCAATCACTAATATTTGGAAAGTGCTATTTAAGTAGTGTGTGTGTGTGTGTGTGTGTGTGTGTGTGTGTGTGTGTTTTTCTATGTGTGTGTGTGTGTGTGTGTTTCTAACATGACATTCTCTTACATAATGGATTTCTTATTGTTGTATAGATCAGATTTCACAAACTAACAAGGAACTCAGAAGATTGCTAGCACTTTAAAAATTAAGCTGGCTTTCAGAGTATACAGGGAACTCCATAAATCTGCTTTCCAGCATATAAAATGGTGTGTCTTCAGCATATTCTTCCACTTGATGTTGAATTGCATGTGCTTACCAGAGCAGAATCAATGAAGGATAAAAATGCTACAAGGATATCTTGCTAAAGCCATTCTCTTCTAAATCCATCCATTTGCAGGAGATTGGCTAATTAAATCATGTCGAGGGTCTTAGTTTTAGCAGGAAAAGGCTTTTAGCTAATCTGAGCTCATATGACAATACAAGGAATAGGCATTTTTACATAGAGAATTTTATGTAGAATCCCACAGAATACTCTCACTTGAGTGTATTTAATGCCTAAGGTGAAACTCTGTATTGTTTCAACTTCATGCCAACCATGTGCTTAACATAAAGCAAATCTAGGGTTAGCATGAGGAGTTCTGGTAGGGTAATATATGGCATGTTGGACTGCTAATAGAAAGGTTAGCTGTTCGAACCCATTAGCCATTCCGTGGAAGAAAGACAAATAATCTTCCCCAAAAAGGATTTATGACCTCAGAAATCCGATCAAGACCCGCCACGTGTCAGAAATGACTGAACTATAGTGAGTTTTCAGTTTGCTCAGTAGCAAACCGCAGTGGGTGCCAAATACCATAATGGCTGACCATGGTGGACGGTGTTTGGTGGTGCTTCTAGTTTAAGACAGGTTTGGAAGCAGGAGTGGCATCCACTTCCTAAACCACATGCCTCTGGAAACTCTCAGGTCTTTTGTTCATAGGGTCGCTATGAGTCATGCTCAACGTGATGGGAATCAAAAACAAGAAGGGACCAAAGGATTGTAATGCTTACCGGTGATGAATATGTGCTGTGTATGCCCTAATACGTTTTAGTTGCAGCCTAACCCCTAACTCAGTTATGATCTTTAATAGATTATTACTTTTGCCAGTAATTTGTTGAAGAGAGCAGTTAAATATTTTTACATTAAATAATATCAACATTAACAGACTGAGAAACACTAAAATCAGCATTCTCCTTTCCCATCCACTATAGTACGTAATCGACCCTGTGATGAAGTTTTCAAAGGGTGGATAGAGGAACTGACAGAACTGATTGAGCACATAAATTGCAAATAGAGACACCATTTGATCCAGCACTTACACTACTGGGAATATACCCTAAAGGGAACATACCACCACCCAAGCAGATATATACACACCCATGTTTATTGCGGCTTTGTTCACAATAGCAAGGAGTTGGAAACAACACAAGTGCCCATCAACAAACAAATGGATAGAGAAACTGTGGCATATTCACACAATGGAATACTACACTGTATTGAAAAACAAGGAACTCATGCAATATTATTCAAAATCAGTGACCCTGGAGGACATCATGCTGAGTGAAATATCTCAGTCACAAAAGGACAAATACTGTATGGTGCCACTGTTGTAAAATGAGGCTGACATCAGGGTGCGGTTAAGACTGAGAAAAACTGGATAAATTATGTATAATTTATGAGGGAGAGAACAGTTTAAAAATAATATATTTTAGGACATTATGATTATCATAAGAATTTGGAATGAGGGTTGTAGAGTGGAGTATACTTGGGATGGGGGTGGGAAGTAAACAGGGTGATTGTATACCAATGAAGGAGTTTTTCTTTTGCTTTTCAAGGAGAAGAGTGAACTGGAGGTGGGATAGGCAGGGAGAAAAGTGCAACAATGAATGAACTGAAATCCAAAATCTCTGTAAATGTTCATTGAAATTAATAAAAAAACCAAAAAAAGATAGCATACATTGATGTCTGTTTTCTTCTCGAACTCAGCCTGCTCAATGACATGTATGCAGAAACTCAGAATTTGCCTTTGTCTTTATACCCAGAATTTGTCTCAGGGGCATTGAATGAATCTGACTTCTTTTATAATACCTGAATCATAATGTCAGTATGTAAATTCTCAGTGGGAAATCTGACTCACACAGACTGGAATGTGCCTTTCAGTGTGAGTGTGCATTAATTTTCTATAGGATGAGTCACACAGGAAGTAACATGAGAAACTGTCTTAGTGAGAATGGAAAGTAAGTAAGAAGGGTTACTTAAATTATTCAGATATATATTGTTATCTAAATTTGGTATAGTCATCTACTTAAGATGCTTCATGCAAAAATAGAAAATAAAAAATAATTACAGCTGATTTTAATTACTAGGTTTCTTTGTGCTAGGCATGGCACTAAAATTTGTGTGTATGTGTGTATCTTTGTGTACATCAATTTGTTTTTATCTTCTCAAAAATGATAAAGAATATATTGTTTGTTACTCTCATTTTACAGGTGAGAACAGTGCTATATTAGACATCTTACATGAAATTGCACAACTGTTAAGTGGAGGAATAGAAAGAAAACACTCATCAGATAATTTTCAAAACCCAGTCTCTTATCATAGCCATCATATACTGTTCACAGGAAATTGTTGCCCTGCCCGGTAACTGATCCATACTATTTATTAGCTGTTTCCTCTGCCAGCATTCTCTTTTTCCATGTTGACTTTATGTCTTTCACTTGTTGTTGTTGTTATGTGCCGTCGAGTCGCCTGTGACTCATAGCGACCATATGTACAACAGCCCTAAACTCCGCTCTGTCCTGTGCCAATCGC
>NW_006399925.1:3666658-3687573 GCF_000299155.1 Elephantulus edwardii
AATCTCCGATTGTAAAAGTTGGTAAAAATCTTCTATCTCCTCTTCCTTGGCTCTGGTTGTTGGTGCATATATTTGAATGATAGTGTTATTCACTGAACTTCCTTGTATGCGTATAGATATTAACCTGTCACTGACAATATTGTACTTCAAGACTAATTGGTTCATATACTTGATTGAGTCAAAGACAATCCTTGCTATTCTTCTTTCTCCTTTGGAAGACATTTTTTTAATGGATAAGAATATTTTTATATACAATGTATACATTCAGATTAAAGTGTTATCCCATCATTGACTAATTTGACATAATTGACTAGTTTGACTACCAGTATTTATACTTATCATTAATAATCTTCATTATTGATCTTAACAGCTTAATTTTGTTACTGTTTCTATCTTATAAAAGGGTATTTCTATCTCATCACTGTCAAATCTTTTATGTGAAGCATGTATATTTACTTATAATTTCCCAAATTTTGTGGGGGCATAGCAAATATACTTTATATAAAATACTCATGTGGTGAAAGTGAGCTGAAACTCATTGTAATGTCAGCTCCAAAAAGAGAAGACTAGGGTATTTATCCATCCTAAAGCAGCCAGCTGGGGATAGTCACAGCAGTTTCAAGAGCCTCAGGCCATTTTTATTTTTAAATAATATTCCAGCCCTCCCTGTATTAACTAAGGATCTCCTGGGTAGGTCATAGAATTTTATCTAGGGGTAAACAGATTATCTCCTCTTTCCTGGAATACACAGACCTATTAGGAGATGGTCAGAAGGTCAGAAAAATGGAATCACTTTGGTGGCAAACTTATACAAGTGCTCCTTTTTTTTCCAGAATAAAGGAAATAGAAATCTAGGAAATTATAATTTTCTCACTAAGAGGGCAAAGCCATTAAAAGGGCAACATCTGTGGTAAAAGAAGCTTTGCTTTACTGTTATGTTAGGCTGCAACTCATTTTTTCCTAAGTCTCAGAAAACCTTGCTTCTGGTTGATGTCCTAGAGTTGCCAAGGTATTATACGTGAAGATCTCTAGCTCTGGGCCATTTTGACCCTCACTTGGGCCAAGGTTGATCTCAGCTGCCTTTGTCCTGGAAGAGCCGTGAATTCCTGGGTTGCCTGAAGAAGAGATAGGATGAAGAACCTACTTATCTAATTCACTTCTCACTTGTTCAAATTGCACTCAATGTATTAGCTTCACCAGGGGATTTTGTTCTCTTTCTCAAAGCCCTCCTGGATCTGTTTCAAAGAATACTGAAGAAAAGATCCTCCTGGAGAGCCCATGGGCACTTGATCCCTGGCTTTGGTGTTTTTGGTTGGGTTTTTGGTGTTTTGTTTTTTTTTTTGTGGGGAGGGCTGTGCTTTCCAATATTTGAAGATTTACTAGCTGAAAATGTCTCTACCAGGGTACATAACAGTTAAAATGTCCATCTAAGAAGCTCAAAAAACCCACACAAAGACAGGCATTAAAAGAAAATAATTGAGATATTTCAGAACTAATTTTCTAAAATAAAAAAGAAGAATGTTAACACAAGCTCAGAAAAGTAAAAATATTATTTATGAAAGAAACCAATAAGAGCCTGTGTTCTGATTTCTTGAAAGGTGGAGAAGGAGGAGGGATAATACTAGGATAACAGGGTTTTGTGGGCGAGGGGATATGTGTGAAGGACCTAGGAAAGATACAATAAGGACTCAAAAAGATGGGAAAACCGTAAGCATAGATCAATGGTGATTGATCCCTGGGTTTTGGTTTGCCTTGACATGTCTGTGCTTGTGCCTAAACACCAATACATAAAAATCCCGCATTTGAGTGACCTCAACATGAAAGATCATAACTGATTCCTCTAAATTTGATGAGAAATAACCTAAGAAAACCTCTACCCTCTGGATTTCAGGAGTTGTCTTCGCAGAGGCCTCTACCTCACTTCCATATAAACTGACCTTGGCCTTTGCCCCCAAACTGTCCTCTGTGGAAAACATATCTCCATGCTGTGTGTCTTGGATAGCTCTGTGTAGTTTACACAGGCTTCTCTTGTGTAGTTTCAGGTTCTCTGAGTGGACCACCAGGATGGATAGCTCCCAATGGAAGGATGAATGAAATTCTAATGGCCTAGGGCCTTTGGAGTCTCCTTCCACTCTGGAAGTTGGCTGCCTTGGCTGATATTGTGGTGGTGATCTCACCTTGGTGGAAGTCAGGAAGGGAGGTTTCTGGGGTCCATTTGTTGCGTGTTTACTGTTATGACTGGGGGCAGAGGCCAAGGCCTCATTGAGGGTGTGACTTTAAAAATCCTGTTGGGACTGAGCACCATAAGTCCTCGAGTCTGTTTTTAATTGTTTTTGGTGAAACATTCTTCCAGGTTATATAGCCCTGGTCTGTCCATTTGCTGTACAGAGGTAACTCATGGCGGCTATGAAGCTGAACACTGTGACACTGATTTGTCAAATGAGAGAATGATTACCCATGGTGGACAGTGTCTGGTGGAGTTCCCATACTAAAACAAGTTTGGAAGCTAAAGTGGCACCCACTTCCAAAATAGCTTGCCCCCAGAAACTCTATGAAACTGGAGAAAGGATGAAAGATATACAAGTGTACAGGTCTTTTGTTCATAGGGTCGCTATGAATCACCTACAGTTCGACGGCACTTAACAAGAACAACAACTCAGATTTGTCGTGTGAGTGTGCGCGTGTGTGTGTGTGTGTGTGTGTGTGTGTTGTTTCTTTCACATTAATTGCTCCAGATTTCATTAGCCATCTCCTTCTCCTCTATCCTGTTATGGATTTGGTCCTTGATTCCTTGTGTCCATTTCTATCAGTAACGTGTCCCATTTAAATCCACAGTACACATCTGTCTTATACTTTATCATAGTTTATCCTACATCCCTTTCCCAGTGTTCCTTAGCTTTATCCTTTCTTTTTCTAACCACTCTTTAATCTTTAGTGTCTCTAACACTTAAACACATCAGCACAAATATATGAATCAATTTCCCAATAATTTTTTCATGTTATTCATGCAAATGCATATCTCAATGTTTAGAATATAACTCAATCTCTTTCTGGAATTTCACAATCGTCCTTTCTTTGATCTAGCCAAGTGATTGTTTACTTTTAGATGTCTTGCTTCAACAGTTGTTATTGATCAATCTCTCTTTTCATTACAAATCACATTTTTATTCTCCAATGACACATGTGAAAGTCTTTTTTTTTTGTGAAATTCTTTAGAGATAATATGCTCAAAACTGAAGTAAAAATAAGCTAGTATATCACATTGATGTTGTCTTCAAAAATAAAAAGACTCTAATACAAGTAGAGTGAAAGTTAACAGGGCAGATTGCTATTCTATTCAACTATTCATATATTTTTTATTTTAAAAAGGCTTTGGCTGCCAGTCTGGGGCTGTTTTGCTTGGGAATATGAGTAGAGTAGCTGGATTCTGCTAAGATGTGTTTTCTGGTTTGTGGTTGAGACTAGGCTGTGGCTTTTGTTCACAATAAGGTGCGAGTAGATTGGATTTGGCCTCGTATTTAAATAGGCTTTTGGGCCCTCAGTCCTGTGACCTTCCAGAAACTCTTTGAACTTGGAGAAAAAATGAAAGTTTATGTTCAAGACTTTTGTTCATAAGATTGCTGTGAGTCATCTATGACTCAATGGCACTTAACAACAACAATATTAATTACAATTCTTAAATTTTATCATTGTTCTTCCTATTATCTCATTTATTTCCATTTGTCCTGCCATCCTTTCCTCCTCATCTCTCCTTCCTAGTTTCTGATTTTTTATCTTTGGAAAAATGTTGTCCTAGTGAACTCGTGTGGATGATTGTTCCGAAGATTGAGTATCTCTCTGTCTTTCTTGTTCACCTTATAGATCTGTCTATTGTTGGGCTTTAAATTGTGAGTTCGGTTTAATGTTCAAAGGATAACTAAAGACCATAAACGAGATTCCACCAGTCTCTGTCAGATCAGTAATCCTTGATGTTATTGTGATTTGAGTTTTATTCTATATTTTTCTCTTATGAGATACATTTTAGTGTGATTAGCAATGGTAAGCACTATCTATTTCTTCTAGCCTCAGTCATGGAAGTTGACTACCATGGGACCCATTAGTATTATGCATTAATTATCTCCATTCATCTTTGGTTTTCTTCACTCTTCTTTGCTCCAGACAGGGAAAGAACAATGGCTGTACCTTACAATGCCATTCACATGGTTTTAAGCTCATGATCACTTTTTACAAGAGTAAAGAGCATTGTCCCTGTGAACTATGTTATGCTGATTGATCTTTGTATCCCCAGAGACTATGGCCCTATGTTTCTATAACCAGTTACTCATTCCCTTAAGGAAGTTTGGTTATAGTTAATAAGATTAGGTAATGTGTCCTCTTGTTGGCACTACTATTTACTCAAATATATTTGCAGCACATACAAGTTCTAATCCTGAAATATCATCTGGCAAGCCTAATCACAATTATTGTCTAGTGTTTTTAACCTGCTCATGTCTGATCATCTTGTGTATTTGTATATTCCACTGATTGGTTAATGAGTTTATTGGGAAGGGTGTATGCCAGGGATGTGTCCTGTCTCCATACCTGTTCAACCTGTATACAGAGCAGATTACCCAAGAGGCTGGGCTCTATGAGGAGAAGTGTGCTGTCAGGATTGGTGGAAGATCTATTAACAATCTGCATTATGCAGATAACACAACCCTGCTTTCCAAAACTGAGAAGGACATCATGCACTCCCTGCAGTGGGTCAAGGACTGCAGCCTTCAGTATGGACTGAGGCCCAATGTCAAGAAGACAAAGATTCTTAACACTGGACCAATTGGTAGCACCAGCATGGATGGCAAAGAGATTGAGATTGTTCACAGCTTCAGTTTGCTCGGCTCCACGGTCAACACGCTTGGAAGCAGCAGCCAGGAAATAAAAAGATGTATTGTGATGGGAAAGTCTGCTGTTAGGGACCTCTCTAAAATACTCAAGAGCAATGGTGTCTCTCTGGAGACTAAGATGCGTCTGATACAGGCCATGGTTTTTGCAATCACTTGTTATGCATCAGAGAGTTGGGCAGCGACTAAGGAGCATAGAAGGAGAATTGATGTCTTTGAGCTGTGGTGCTGGAGAAGAGTATTGAATGTACCATGGACTGCTAGGAAAACTAACAGAGAGGGTTAAACTAGGCTACTCCTTGGAGTCAAGGATTCTGGGGCTTCATCTGACGTACTTTGGACATGTTGTAAGGAGAGACATGTCCTTGGAGAGAGACATCATGCTTGTTAGGGTAGAGGGACAGCGCAGGAGGGGAAGACCCTCTATGAGGTGGATTGATTCAGTGACTGGGGTAATCGGGATGGGTGTGTCAGAGGCAATGCGATTGGCACAGGATAGAGCAGGATTTAGGGCTGTTGTACATTGGGTCACTATGAGTCGCAAACGACTCGACAGCACATACCAACAACAAACTGATAATACAAGGTTATCCATATAACGATTTATTCTTATCTATATATCTTGCATAAATCTCTGGGCCTTTGTTTTCTTTGATAGATGATGATAATTGTCTTTTAGTTTATATTCTCTCTCTTGATTCTCAGGTTAACCTGTTTTGTTTTGTTTTTTAAAGTTCTTCCAAATGATGAGTTTTGACCCAAGTCCTGCTCATGATTCCTCATTTCTTTTTGTCATCCTCATATTCCCCCATAAATCCTTCCTATGAGATCATTCAGTGCTCTAACTGTAACAATTCTATCGTGCAAAATGCTATCATTCTTAAATCTTGGGTCATGGTGTGTTGTGGAGTGTTATATAGATGTTTGAGTGGAGATCCCAGAAATTATCTTATATATTACTCTTCATCAAAATAGCATTTCTGAGAAGGTTTTTAGGCTCTTTTCCTAAACTTTTTCCCCCTTAACACTTCATGGCAACCTATTAGAGACATTTGGGACTTGAGAGAACCTAAGTAATAGTACTTAGTTCAAGTATCATAAATCAAAAATTCCTTTTAGTGTTCTCTTTAATATATTCACCTTCCTCAGCAAGGCAAGTTGTAAAATTACTATATTAACAGGCTCATTCTAGCAAAT
The DNA here is from genome assembly GCF_000299155.1 of Elephantulus edwardii. NCBI lineage: Eukaryota > Metazoa > Chordata > Mammalia > Macroscelidea > Macroscelididae > Elephantulus > Elephantulus edwardii. Next base: position 3,672,736 of record NW_006399925.1, read on the forward strand.
CATGCTCATACTATGCAGATATGTCACTAGATTCTCTATCATTTTGGTGCGTTCCATTTCACTCATAATCCTTTTTTTGCCTACATCCTTCCTGAGGAGAAACGCTTAATGAATCTCTTCCATTTAATCATTACCTGAGAAATATATCTAACTCATCCCTGCCTGATAACTAGAACACTAGTGCTCAATTTCCAAATTATTTATTGCAATAAATAAATGACATCTCTTTGACACTTCAAATTCTGTATGTCAAGGGCTTACTTCAGTTTCTTCATCACAATTACTTGAGTTCTCTCTCCAAACTTTCTATAAAATCTGATCAATCTCCGTCCTTTATTCCTTTATTTAAGCTTCTATTATATCTGGCCATTTATTTCTTTTACACCTTTACTTCTTTACTGAGTGTTCTTTATGGTAGCTCTGGGAGTTTCATGATGAGGAGCTGAACAGCTAATTCAAAGGTTGTAGTTGTCATTGTCAAACATTGTCGAGTCTTTTAGGACTCCTGGAGATCCTACAAACAACAGACCTGAAAATTGCCCTCTTGTGCTAGCATTCTCATCTCTGATATTTAAGCCTATTACTACAGTTACTGTGTCAATTATCTTGTCATGATAGAAAAAGAAAGGATTGACACTCTCAATTATTTAATCTTACTTACATCCATAATCAACACTCCCAGTATCAATAGTCAGGAGATGTTTTGGGCATGTCCGTTGTCAGGAATCTCTCCAAAATACCAAAGAACAATGAAGTCAGTTTGAAGACTAAGTAACATCTTATCATCTATTTTAGGTTAAGGTCATTTCAATTGCATGCTCTGTATGTTACAGCTTGACAGTGAATAAGAATGACAGAAGAATTAATGCCTTTGAGTTGTGGTGTTGGAGAAGAGCACTGAACATCTCATTGCTGTTAAAAAAAATAGATGGGGAAAGGACATCCAGAGTGCTCCTTGGGGGTAAGTATGAGGAAGTTTTGTCTCTCATACTTTGGATGTGTTGCTAAAAGGTGCAATTCCTTGAGAAGGGCTATCATGCTTAGAAATGTGGAAGACTAATTAAAGAGAGGAAGAAATCAAGAGTAAGTGGTCCAAATTTACCAGCTGCTCCTCAGAAGAAAACGAACAAGCTTCTTCCATGCAATTTAGAACCTCTGGAAATCCACTGAAGGGACGCTATAAATCAGTTCTTATGAAAGCAACTAACAATATCAGTGTGCTTATCAGGGCCCAGAGTGCAATTGCTCTGACTTTAGCTAACAAAAAGAACTTTATCTGTCCATTCCCCTATCAATCACCCCACATAATGCCCTTTAAATTTCTGTTCTAAAACATTAATCCTGAATTCTTTCCCTAGCAGCACCACTTTTGTTCTAATGTCAAATTCTAACTGTATTTTATTTACATATTCATATATTCAATAAATAGTATTAGCACATGAAATATGTAGTTGTTGTTGTTAAGTGCCATTGAGTCATAGACAATTCATAGTGACCCTATGAACAAAAGACCTGAACATTTGTAAAGCTTTCATCCTTTCTACAACTTGATAGGGTTTCCAGAGGCAAGCTATTTCGGAAGTGGATGATCCTCCTGCTTCCAAGCTTGTTTTAATGGGGAACTCCACCAAACACTGTCCACCATGGCTAACCATTATCACATTTGACACATCAGTGTCAGTTATTTAGCATCACAGCAACCATGAGTTAGTAACTGCTCATGAGGAAATAAAAATGAAGCTGCATTAGATATTAATTGGTAAGTGACAAGGTTTGTAATATTATAAAGGAGGGTCAAGGAGATGGTATCTGGATTGAAACATAGATGAACAAATGGATGTAACAGAAGAAATGAGAGCAAAATATCTAAAGCTGTTAAGGTGACAGCTTGGAAGATATTTCAGTATGGCTAGAAAGTCCTTCATAAGAGAAAGAACATGGAAGATGAGGTCAGAGTGGTAGTAAGGCTCTCTTCATATGCTATGGGCTCTAGTGAAATTTTTTTGCTTATTTATCCCAAGTGTAATGGAAATAAATAAAGGATGTAGTGCAATAAAGAAAAGCCATTTAATTCATATTTATAAATAATAATAATAATAATTTTAGCTACACTAAAAATATTGTAAAAGGGTAAGAGCAAATTCAGAATAAAGAATTTCTTATAATTCAGACTGGTAAGAGCACAGACTCCAAAAGTGCTATTATTGCTTGATTATGTGAAATATCAGAAATCTTGTTCATCCCATGTAAAAAGGGAAAATTCAGCTTTTTTTCGACTCTGTATACTGTCATTTACAGCTACCCCGTTTTCTCTAATCACAGAAGACCTCACCCTCTAGTTAATTCCAGAGCAATGAATGAATGGTAGGTCATTTTCATAAAAATATGTTTGAGTGTTTAACTTGAAGGGTGAATTGTGTTGGTTTGCATTGTTTTTGTTGTAGTACTTTTGCTTTTGTACAAGGCACAGCAATAAAAGGAAGAGCCTACAGTAACTGTAGTTATCACTGCCATAGACTTGAAAATGGTCACACAGGGTCTCTTAAAATCTTCTGTTTATACCAGCTTCCAATTTTTTGTTCCTCCCTTTAATATCAGTCACAACTACAAACAATTAATCCAAATTAAGTACTTATTTGTACTTTAATATTTTACAACATGTGCAATGTACCTACCTAATTACTTTGTAGGGCCGAGGAGAAGTAGGACAACATACTTTTTCATTTTATTGAACGTACTATGGGTCAATATGTTTGCTTGGCTCCATAGTCAACAGTCTTGGCACCAGCAGCCAGGAAATTAAAAGGCATATTGCCATGGGAAAGTCTGCTGTTAGGGACCTCTCCAAAGTGCTGAAGAGCAGTGGTGTCTCTCTGGAGACTAAGGTGCATCTGACACAGGCCATAGTCTTCGCAATCACCTGTTATGCATCAGAGAGTTGGACAATGACCAAGGAGGATAGAAGGAGAACTGATGCCTTTGAGCTGTGGTGCTGGAGAAGAGTACTGAGAATACCATGGACTGCTAGGAAAACAAATAGATTTGTCCTGGAGAGGGTTAAACCAGGTGGCTCCTTGGAGGCAAGGATTCTGAGGCTCCGTCTAACTTACTTCGGACATGTAGTGAGGAGAGACCGGTCCTTGGAGAGGGACATCATGCTTGGGAGGGTGGAGGGACGACGCAGGAGAGGAAGGCCCTCTATGAGGTGGATTGATTCAGTGACTGGGATAATTGGGATGGGAGTGTCAGAGACAGTGCGATTGGCACAGGAAAGAGTGAAGTTTAGGGCTGTTGTACATAGGGTCGCTATGAGTCGCAGGCGACTTGACGGCACATAACAACAACAAACAACAACTATGGGTCAGTTCCAGCTCTATGGTACACAACAACAAACCATAACATTGTGCTAACAATTATTAATACTTATTAGATATCCAGTCTATGCCAGATATTACAGAAATCAAATATATATAATAAATTTTATTGTTTTTGTTATGTGCAGTTGAGTCAGAAACAGCTCACAGTTGACCCGCCACTGAGTTTAGTTTTCAGAGCTACAAGTTACATAGGAGGAGATTGTCCATCTTTTCTCCCTCAGAGAAGCTAGTAGATTCAAATTATCTGAGTTTGAAACTATGAGAAGTTGGTAGTGCAACGTCATACTGCTAGGCTTCCAGAGCTGCCTAAAATGCATTATAGATAAAGACATAGATGATATAGATACATGGATATTGATATTGATATAGATGATAGAGATACAAATATATAGATGATATAGTTGTTACATGCTGTCAAGTCATAGACAACTCATAGCAACCCTATGAATAAATGCCCTGAACATCATCATTTTCATCTTTTCTCTAAGTTCATAGAGTTTCCAAAGGCAAGGTGTTTTGGAAATGGATGTCATTCCTGCTAGACACACACACACACACTTAATTTAACATTGTTGTTGTTGTTATGTGCCGTTGAGTTGACTACACTTCATAGCAACCTTATACACAATAGCTCTGAAGCCTACTCTATACTGAGCCAATCTCATTGGCTAAAACACCTACCTTCATTATCCCAGTTATTGTGTCAATCCACCTTATCCGGGGTCTTTCTCTCTGGAGTTCCTATGTGGAAGAAATATGGTAGTCTCTTCCTATAAAGACTTTTAGCCTCAGAAATTCATTGAAGGTCTCCACGACTAGGAATCAACTTGATGGCATTGAGTTTAGTTTGGGTATGTATACATATATATATATACACGTATATACACATATTGTTGTTGTTGTTAAGTGCTGTCTAGTCACAAGCGACTCATAGCAACCCTATGAGGGAAAGTCCTCAACACTTGTGTGTCTTTCATCCTCTCTCCAGGATCATAGGATTTCTGGAGGCAAGCTATTATGTAAATGGATGCCACTCCTGTTTCCAAGCTTGTTTTAATCAGGGAGCTCCACCCAACACTGTCTGCCATGGGTAACCAACCATTAATTCATTTGACACATCAGCATCACAGTGTACACATATGCATAGATATATTGTCATGTACTGTAAAGTTGGAATTAACAATTAGCTGACCCTTCAGCAGGTTTTTAGAGGCAGTTAATCTCACAGGAGGAGATTGTACAATCTCTCCAGCGGGGCAACTCGTGGCCTAGAAAATGTGCCTTCAGGATTACAGCATGGCTTCTTACCACTTGACCACAAGAGCACTCTTGTTCTCTCTCTCTCTCCCCCTTTCTGCCTCCATCTCTCCTTTCGTCTCTCTCTAACTTCTTCCACATAGCAGCTGTTAGAGATATACACATAATATATGGTCTTGTTGTTGTTATTATGTGCCATCGAGTTGCTTGTGATTCATAGCAACCCTATGTACAACATCCCAAAATCCTGGTCTGTCTTGTGCCAATTGCACCATCTCTGACACCCCGATTACCCCAGTCATTGAATCAATCTGCCTTATAGAGGGTCTTATCTTCCTGCTCTATCTCTCCACCCTCCCAAGCATGATATCTCTCTCCAAGGACTGGTCCCTACTTACAACATGCCCAAAGTATGTCAGATGAAGCCTCAGAATCCTAGCCTCCAAGAAGCAGCCTGGTTTAACCCTCTCCAAGATGAATTTGTTTGTTTTCTTAGCAGTCCATGGTACACTCAACTCTTCTCCTGCACCATAGCTCAAAAGTATCAATTCTCCTTCTATCCTTCCTAGTCATTGTCCAACTCTCTGCCGCATAACAAGTGATTACAAAGACCATGGCCTGTATCAGATGCACCTTAGTCTCCAGAGTGACACCATTGCTCTTGAGTACTCTAGAGAGGTCCCTAACAGCAGACTTTCCCATTGCAATACATCTTTTAATTTCCTGGCTGCTGGTGCCAAGACTGTTGACTGTGGAGTCAAGCAAATTAAAGCTGTTATCATCTCAATCTCTTCACCATCCATCCTGATACTGCCAATTGGTCCAGTGGTGAGAATCTTTGTCTTCTTGATATTGAGCCTCAATCCATATTAAAGGCTGCAGTTCTTGACCCTCTACAGCAAGCACTTCAGGTCCTCCTCAGTTTCAGCAAGCAGGGTTGAGTCACTTGCACAATGCAGGCTGTTTATGGATCTTCCACCAATCCTGATGCCACATTTCTCCTCATAGAGCCCAACCTCCCGGATGATATGTTCTGTATATAGGTTGGAAAGGTATGGAAATAGGACACATCCCTGACATGCACCTTTCCCAATTTTGAACCATGCAGTGTTTCCTTGCTCTGTTCTGATGACTGCCTCTTGGTCCAATATAGGGTTCTCATTAGCACGATCAAGTGTTCTGGGGTACCCATTCTTCTCAGAGTCAGCCACAGCTTGTTATGATCCACATAGTCAAACGCCTTTGCATAGTCAATGAAACACAGATAGACATTCCTCTGGTATTGCTCGCTTTCAGCTAAGATCCTTCTAACACTAGCTACAACATCCCTACATTAGCTACAATACCACAACCCCTTCTCAACCCAGCCTGGACTTCTGGCAGTTCTCTGCTGGTGTGCTGTTCCAGTCATTTTTGGATAATCTTCAGTAGAATCGTGCTTGCATGTGAATATATAATCTATAATATTATTTTTTATGTTTTTTGTATATTGTTATATAAGAAATATTGAAAGTGGTGGTCTTTGATCTTTTGCAGCAAGTATTTAAAGTATTTCTTACCTTCTGCAAGCAAGGTTGTGTCATCTCCATAAAGCAGGTTATTGGTTATTCTTAGTCTTTCTCTGGCCCTGTTACCATATTCTTCTTCCTAAAATCTAGCCTCTAAAATGACTTGCTCAGCATAGAGATTGAACAGGTATGGAGAAAGGATACAGTCTTAATGCACAGTTTTCTGAATTTTAAACCATACAGTATTCTCTTGTTCTGTTTGGACAATAGATCCTTGGTCTAGATGCAGGTTTTGCATGAGCACAATTAAATATTCTCGGATCCTCATTCATGTCAGTGTTAGCCGTAATTTGTTATGACCCACACATATGCCTCTGAGTTGTCAACAAAACACAAATAGACATCCTTCTGATGTTCTCTTCTTTTAGCCAAGATCCATCTGACATCAGCAATTCTCACCACTGGGTCAATATCATGTTATATGGAGAAGAGTTTTAAGTTGACAATTATTTCATTGTACTTAAATCCACACAATTTATATATGACCGCAGTCAAGAAATCTGAAAGATGTGTTGCATTGAAAAAATCTTTTGTCAAGGATTTCATCAAGATGATTAGGAGCAATGTTGTCAATGTAAAGACTAAAGTACACCTTATTTAAACTATGGTCTTTTCAATTACTTCTTATGCATCTGCAAGTTGGACAGTGAATACAGATGACATAAAAAGAATTGATGCTTCTGAGTTGTGATGTTGGAGATGATAGCTGAATATCCCATTCACTGCCAAAAGAATAGCTATGTCTTGGAGAAAATGCAATTGGGATGCTCCTTAAATGTAAGGATTGTAATGCTTTATCTCACATATTTTGGGCATGCTGTTAGGAGGGCCAAACCCTTAGAAAAGAGCATTATGCTTGGAAATGTGGAGGCTCAGCAAAGGAGGGAAAGATCCTCAAAAAGATGCACTAATAGAGTCACTGTAGCAAATAGGTTTAAGAAAAATATCTTAAGGTGTTGGTTTAATAAGCACCATTTTATCACCATAAAAGTAAATTCATAATGCACTAAAAGTAATTTAATTTATAGAAAATGAGAAATCAAAGATAGTGGATAGAATATTTTAGAAGTTCTAAAACATACATTTCAATACTTTAACAAGTCCAAGTCTTAAGCTAGGCTTATGCATCAGGACATCTGGTAGCTTAGTGGTGAGGAATTGCACTGCCAACCCAAAGGTATGTGGTTCGAATTCATCAGCTACTCTGAGGGAGAAAAATGGACAATTTCCTTCTGAATGATTTACTGCCTCTGAAAATCCACTGTTTTAAAGACCTCTGTGAGTTGGTTCTGACTCAACAGTAAACAAAATTGCATAAATCGGCTTGGGACCCTTCACATTGCTCATGACTCCTATCTTGAATCACACTCTATCACTTGGTATCTTTCTTTTTATCCAAAGACTCGATCTGGTACACATTAATAAAATATAATTCATGCTCCAGGAAGTGTTCACTTACTGCCCATTTTCTAAGCTATGGTTTCATTTAGGTCTTTAGCTTACATTTCTTTCACACTCTAGATTTTAGTTGTTTCTGTTCTTAACTACTATATATCATTTTGACTAACTTCTTTCAACCAAGTTTCAGTCTTCCTGAGATGATATATGTAGTGATAAAATAAAAAAATAGTAACTATCACTATGCCAAGATCCTATTGATGTTTTATAAGAAGTAATGATGGCAATATAAACCAACTGTACCTAATTCCCCCATTGTTGCCCTACAAAATGACCTCTTTTAAACTGCTTTATATCTTATCTGCATGACACATGCTCTACGTTATATTTTGTATCTCCACACAAAATGAAAGGATAGTGTATTTTATCTGAACATTTAAATGTATAGTATGAGTTAAATCTGTAGCCAAAGAAGAATTGATGTCTTCGAAATATAATGATGGTTAATACGAACTTCTAAAAGAACAAATAAGCCTGTCTTGGAAGAACTGCAAACAGAGTGACTGTTAGAAGCAAGGATTGTGACGTTTCATTTACATATTTCAGGCATGTTATCAGGAAAGAAGAGGCCCTTGAAAAGAACACAATGATAAAAAAAGGATAATGTCAGTGGAAAAATGGAAGACTCTCATCGAGATGAGGAGATGGCACAGCAGAGACTAAAAGGATGTTGCAGAAATGGGCATGGTTTATTTGTATATATGGTCCTTATGAGTTGGAGCTGATTCACTTACAAATAACAACAGATCTATAAACCAGTCTCAAAGAATAACAATCTAACTTCAAAAACTGGAGATAGACATGTACAAGATACAGTAGGAAAGCATACTTTTACTATTCCCCACATGATCTCCTTACTTTGAAATAGTAACACCATTTTTCTATGAATACTAAATAGCAATATGTCCATTGTATGTGCTCTTTCAAATATTTAAGAAATAACGTCAATGAAGGCCTATAAAAGTTCTTATTTTAAAAGAAAGGAATTGGAAAAGATCCAGGGGGACCTGAAAAGGTGGGGTAATGATGGACATGAATCAATGATTATTAATTTTATAAAGCACAATGTATGGGAATGATAATGTGAAACACAGTGTAAATGGAGGAATGCATGTACATAAGCAAAACACAACGGATATGACTTTTGTATTTAAACCAATATTGAAGAAAAGGGGAAAAATCTTATAAAAAAGTTCTTGCTTTCATGGAGCCTATATTCTAATGTGGCAGCAAATAGTTATGATGAATTCTGATAGTGATGGCAGTAATAAGGAAAATCAATCAGGGTGAAGTAACAACAATTTAAAAAAAAATGAGAATTGGAACTGCTCTAAGATTTTCCACAGAATTCTCTCTTAGTATGATAGATAAAAAAGACTGTTATGTGACTACTAGCTGAAAAATTTTCTTTGTTGTTGTTGTTGTTATGTGCTGTCGAGTCGCCTGCGACTCATAGCGACCCTATGTACAACAGCCCTAAACTCCGCTCTGTCCTGTGCCAATCGCACTGTCTCTGACACTCCCATCCCAATTATCCCAGTCACTGAATCAATCCACCTCATAGAGGGTGTTCCTCTCCTGCGCTGTCCCTCCACCCTCTCAAGCATGATGTCCCTCTCGGGAAATGAAAAATATGAACACATTTGTAAGCTTAGAATTTTGGAGTAAATGAAGTTTCCATGGGACTGAGGTATAGAAGATGGCCTAAAGAGTTACGGAAAATAAAATTGGAAATATATTAGAGACCAGAAACCATGCTGGTCATTTCCAGACTAGGATGAGACATTTGGATTTTACTATGACCATATTAAGAAGTACACCTTCACTGTGGAATATTATTCAGTACTGTAAATTAATGAAGGATTAATACTTGATGAACCATAAAAATTACAATAAATCATCAGTTTTATAAGGCCTTATACTATATGTATTTATGTGCTATCACACAGGGACTTACTCATAGCTGTAAATCACACAGGATAAAATTTTTCATTTTTCTCCTGAGAAACCTGACTTTGGGTCGGCAGTTCAACTCCTTTCCACGAAATCACTTTTTCTTGCTAGATCCTTTTGGGTAGAGTAAGACTCACATCACAGTGACCTTATGAACAAATGATCTGAACACTGTTCTATTCTGGGCCTTCCTCACAATCTCTAACACATTCAAGCCCATTGCCACAGTCACCATGTCAACCCAACTGGTTGTGATTCTTCCTCTCTTTTGGTGTCCCTCCATCTTTCCCAGTAAGATGGTCCTCTCCAGGGAAGAGTAACTTCCTTAAACAACTAGAGTTCTGTTATTGTATGATTCAACTTATATAAAATGTAAAGAAAAACAAAGAAATGAGAGGAATAAAGAAGATTATTGGTTGATAGGGAGAAGAAGGGGGAAACAAAAGTGACTGGTAATGAATGTGGCATTTCTTTTCAAGATGATAAAAATTTTCCGAAGTTATACAACAATGAAAGAATTTTCTTTTACTTTTCAAAGAGAAGAGGAAATTGGGTGGGCAGGGAGAAAAGTGAAACAATGAATGAATGGAAATCCAAAGTCTCTGTACTCTTTCATTTAGGTAAATTAAAAAAAGGGAAAAAAAATCAGAAGTCAGATAGGCGGTAACATTACAAATACAGTAATTGCACAGAATTTTAAATTTTTTTCAAGTGTATTTTTGTAACATATCACTTGTATTTCAAGAAAACTAAACTTAAAACCACAAATAAGTACCTTTTTGTTAGCACAAGTTTGTCCTAGAGAGGGTAAAACCGGACTGCTTTTTGGAGACAAGGATTCTTAGTCTTCATCTGACGTCCTTTGGGCATGTTGCCAGGAGGAACATCAGACTTGGAAGGGTGGAGGGGAGAGCACTAAAGAGGAAGACCCTGGATGAAATGGATTGATTCAATGACTGAGGTAACGGGTGTAGGTGTGTCAGAGACAATGAAATTGGCTCAAGATAGAGCTGGGTTCAGAGCTCTTATGCTTATGGTAGCTATGAGTCGGAGTGACTCATGGCACATAACAACAACAACACAGTTTTATAAGTTCAGAAACAATATGACCTGACTCTGTCAGGGTATTAAAAGATCAAAACAAATGTATTGACAGTCTGTGTTCTCTCCGGGTGTTTGGACTCCTTTTCAAAGCTCATTCTAGTAATTTGGCACAATTCAGTCTTGTACTCTTATATGACTGAGGTCCCTGTTTCTATGCTTGCTTTCCACAGGCAATCATTTTCAATGTCTAGAGACCTTCTTCTTTCCTTGTCATTTAGATTACTCCATTTGCAAAGCCTGCAATGTAGTAATTTTCTGATGTAGGTCTCTGTTATGAATTTATGTCTCTTGATGTCTTTTTAGATCAGCTATCCTGAGAATGATTTCCCTTTTCCCCTTTTTTAAAGTCAACAGGTTCATAGAACATAACCTATTCTGGAAGTGATCCCTTATTGCATTTACTGGGTGTTCATAACAAACCATAGAAATCTTAAGAGAGTCTCATAATTCTGCCTATCCCACGTTACCAGCTTTGAATGCTTTTGGTTGAATGCTGAGCTCATCCAGTGAGATACCTCTACACTATTGCTCTTGTAGACATGCTTGAGCACCATCACATGGCCCAAAATAGAGCAGATAGATATATATTTTTTAATGTGCATTAGATTCAAGATGGATCATACGGGATAATTCCACCCTCAAAGCTCAGGGACTCCTGGACAATGTGAGATTCAATGCATTCGACATTTACTTTCATATGCATTCTAGGAACAGTGATAAATTTTGAGGGCTGCTAGGCGTGGTTCTAGGATTGTTTTACAAAATTGTCATCTTGCTTCCTACATTTGGAAAGTCAGCACTTAACAAGAATTATGCGTGCTTATGTGTATGTGATGAAGAGAACATGTGTGTGGGTGAGAAAGAGATGACTGACAGAAATGTTACTTTATTGCTGCTGTTGCTCCAAGCAATCCTGCTCAAAAATGGAAAATAACATGAAAATCAATAAAGCCTAATAAAAACCCTCACTGAAGGGAAGAAGGCAGCAGGAAAGCAAGCATGTTTCCTGGAACGCTCTCAATCTCTTGCCCTCTGTTTTTTGTTTTGTTGGTGGAGGGGTTTTTTTTGGTTTTTTTGGTTGGGTTTTTTTTCTCTCTCTCCTGCCACCTTTTCAGATGGTGGGCATTTACCCACAATATGCCTAGGTTCTGAAATCCAAGGGGAGGGCTAAGCACTAATTGTAGCCACATGAAGCCTTGGAGGGCTTGGCTTATTGACATGGCCTCCCTGCACGAATTAGAAGCTCTGGCCAAATGATTGTAATTGACCCGGACAGCAATCACCGAACATTTTAGTTTTGCAAAGTGATTTTACCCATGAGTCATGGTACAAGAGGAAAACTGTGGAACTATTGTCTTTGAAGAAAGTGCTTGCTTACTTGGTAAAATGTCAATGGGTTTAGTTTCTCCACCTACAGAAGATAAGAAGATAGTGAGATAACATTTACCCTAGTTTCTATGATCCGATAGTTAAGAGATGTGTGTTGTCTGAAATATGTTCGTTTACATGAAAATCTATTTTTAATAGGAAAGTAATTTTTACAAATTAAAAGAAATGTTATTATGCACCAGGAAAGGGATTTTATGTGTGATACATTGTTCAAATCTAAAAATATCTATTTGAGACATATTTCATTCCCATTGTTCATAGGTCACAAAACACAAGCTAATTTAAAGGCAGCTGTTTGTGAATACCTTTATCGACTGCACCATGAGCGTCCAAAAGAGGCACTACAGTTAGGATTCACCTTAGAAGGCAGGAAAGTAAGACTTCATCGCATATACTTTGGACATGTTGTCAAGAAAAGCCAGTCTCTGAAAAAGGACATCATACTTGGAAAAGTGTACTGTCAGATGAGAAGAAGACCCGCAATGAGATGGATTGATGTAGTGACTGCAACTGTGGGCTTAACGCAGCAATGGTGATGATAGTATATCATACAAAAGCTTTCATTCTGTTGTTCTATGAATGGAAGCCTACCCAACTAGCATGTAGCAACAATAATTTATGAGTGATGAACTTTTAGTGATATGTGAGGACTTCCATTTATATTGCTTGTTGTTTGATTTAAGAATCCTTGGCAGCACAGTGGTGAAAGCTTTTGCCTGCTAATGAAAAGATCAGCATTTCAAATTCACAAGTAGCTCAAAGGGAAAAAGATAAAGAACTGTGTTTTTATAAATATCACAGTTTTAGAACTTGTATGGAATAGTTCTACACTGGTCATTATGACTTGGAAACCACTGGATAGAAATGCACTCAGTATCTTCAGAGTCATTTAACATTCTACAACATCATGGGCTTTTGCCATCCTTAGAGAAATTGACTCATAACTTCCTATAAACTTTAATGACATAATTGTCCCCTTTTTTACAGTTAAACATTTATAAAATTTATTATTACAAATAATTTATCTAGAAAAGCCATTTATAAGTAAGGGTACATTGAAACATTTTGTAATGCAAAGCCCTAAACACACAGAATAAGTGCACCTCTAGCAAAATTAGCCAAGTATGTATAGTGTACCAGTAACTGCAAATTTTCTTTCTAAAATGCTCACTCACAATCATTTCAGGTCAACACTTGACATAAATAGATGTAATTGGAGATTCAGTGAAATTTTTCTTTCTTTATTTTGGAGACTGCAATGGTCCCAAAACCAAGCACCGAGATGACAAGGATTGCAAGAAAGAAAGAAAAGAAAAAAAGACCAGAGGGGGCAGGAGGCAGAGGGAGAGGGAGAAGAAAAACATTAAATAGACTATTTAAAGAAATTGCTAAGAGGTTACCAAAAATTGTTCTGAGACACTTGTCATTCACTTTTGGACTACAAGTTGCTGTTGTAAGATGTGACTGAGTCAAATAAGACTCATAGAGACATTTGAATAGCCAACCTGAAACCTGTCCTATTTTGTGCCATCTTCATCATCTCTGAAACATTAGAGCCCAATGCTAAAGTCAGTGTCAAATCATCTTGTTATGGGGTCTTCCTCTCCTTCGCTTACACTTCATCATGCTAAGCATGATGTCCTTTCCCAAAGACTAGCTTACATGTCCAAAGGATGAGAGATGAAGCTTTGTCATCCTTGCCTCCAAGTAGTACTCTGGCTGCACTCTTTTCCAAGACATATCTGTTTGTTCTTTTGGCAATCAATTGGATATTTAGTATCCTTATCTAGCACCACAATTAAAGACATCATTTTTTCTTCCGTCTTTCTTATTCATTGTCCAGCTCTCTGATGAGTAGCATGGCCTGAATTAGGCACTACTTACTCTTCAAATTGTCATCACTGCTCTTCAGCAGTTTGGAGAGGTCCCTGCTAGTAGCAAAGTGTTGATTGTTAATCCAAGCAAATGAAATCATTGAGCTTCAAAATTTTCTCTATCATAATGTTAATTGTTGGGTCTGTGGTGGATCTTTGTCTTCTTAATGTTGAGATGAAATCTTACTGAAGCTTATAGTCCTTGATCTTCTGCAGCAGGTGTTTTATATCCTCCTCACTTTCAGTAAGCAAAGTGGCATCGTTAGCATAATATAGGTTGTTGATGACACTTCCTCCCATCCTGATCCTCTTTATAGACTCCAGCTTCACGAATTATTTGCTCAGCATATAGGTTGAGTAGGTATGAAGAAAAGATATAAAACTGAAGTATACTCTTCCTGATCTTAAATATCAACTGTATACATTCAATTCATTTGATGAACTACACAGGAATAAGACTCAATATCAGAAGTCAAAACAAGGCCAGGGGCTGACTATGGAACAGATCATCAACTACTCATATGCAAGTTCAGATTGAAGCTGAAGGAAGTGAGGATCAAGTCCATAAGATTCAAAATACAGTTGTGATTCTAACAGTACAGAATTTTTTTTTAAAAATCTCATCTCTTCATGGATAGGAAGACTCAATATAATGAAAATGACAATCCTACCAAAAGCAATCTACGTATTTAACACAATCCCAATCCAGATATCAAATTCATTTTTCAAGGAGATTGAAAGGGAAATTATAAATTTTATTTGGAAAGGCAATAGACCCTGAAAAACACTTCTGAGAAACACAACTGAGGTGGGAGGCATAACATTCCCTGACCTCAAAACCTACCACACAGCAGTCGT
>NW_006399925.1:3688450-3707817 GCF_000299155.1 Elephantulus edwardii
AAGAAAAAGATTGATAACCCAATTACAAAATGGGCACAAGACATGGAAAGAATTTCCCCAGAGGAAGATATTTGAATGGTAAACATAAATGAAGGAATGCTCAAAATCTCTGGCAATTTAGAGAAATGCAAATCAAAACAATGAGGTACTATCTCACTCTAATAACAGTAGCAAAATTTAACAGGGCAGCAAGTAATAAAAATTAGAGAGGATGTGACAATAAAGGAACTCTTTTTTTAAATTAATTTTAATGAAAGTTTATAGGGATTTAGGGTTTCCAGTCATTCATTGTTGCACTTTTCTCCCTGCCCACCCCTCCCTCCAATTCATTCTTCTTGAAAACTAAAAGAAAAACTCTCTTACTGTTATTAAATCCCTCCCCCCAAGTCCACTCCACTTTGCAGACTTCATTCTGGACTCCTGTCACGACAATAATACCCAATCATATATCCTTTTTATACACTTCTCTCCCTCATTTGTTGTAATGCAGTACACATCATTCCTTCCCTTCTTCTCTGTCTTCCCTCAACCCCAATGTTAGTCCTATTTTACAATAGTGGTTCTATGCAATATTTGTTGAGAAAGAAACACTTATGCATTGTTGGTGGGATTGTAAAATGGTACAACCACTCAGGAAGGCAGATTGGCGCTCCCTCAAAAAGATGAACACAGAAATTCTATACGACCCAGCTTTTCCACTACTTGGAATATACCCCGAGAAAATTAGAACCGAGGCACAAACTGAGACTTGTACACCAACGCTCACAGCAGCATTATTCACCATCGCAAGAACATGGAAACAGCCTAGATATATAACCAAAAAAGAACCAATGGAGAAATTATGGTATATTCACACAATGGAATACTATGCAGTACACAGGAGCAATGATTTTGTAAATTATTACCTAACTTGGGAGGGTCTTGAGACCATTTTGCTGAACTAACTCAGTCCAACAAGGACAAATTTTGTATAAATCCATTTTAATAGGATAAGTATACAGATCCAAGATGGGGAGGGTGGAAGAAGACAGATGAGGATGAGTGAGGGGGGGATTAGTCATGGAATTGTACAATTTGAAAGGTGGGGGTGGGGGTGAGGGAAATTGGAAGAAACTGTTATGGAAAACAACGTATTTGAATTTTATAAATAAACTAGTATAATAAAAAAAATCTTATCTCAGGAACAAATTTAATGCACTGTACCATAATGACCTATAAAGAGAAATATGGCATCACATTCAGAAGAGAATTCATCAATAATCTGCCTTATACAGATTACACACCTTATTAGCCTGAAGAAAGGAGAACTTGAAAGACTTGTTGCAGAAGATCAAGGACTATAATCTTCAGTATGGATTACATCTCAACATTCAGTAAACAAGGGTCCTCACCATGGAGTCAACAGACATCATGATAATGGGAGAAAAGAAAGAAGCTGTCAGTGCTTCAATCTTGATTGAATAACAATCAACATCTTGGAACCATTAGTCAAGAGACTGGGAGACATAATGCATTGGGCAAATCCACTGTTAGGCACCTCTCCAAAAATATTTAAGAGAAGTTATGTAAGCTTGAAGACTCAAGTATGCCTGACTCAAGTCAACTGCTACACATCTGTAAGCTGGACAATAAATAAGGATGACGGATGACAGGAGAAAAATTTATGCCTTTGAGTTATGATGCTGAAGAAGAGTGCTGAATATCTCATGGACCACCAAAAGAACAAACAGATATGTTTTAGATAAAGTACAACCAGAGTGCTCCTTGGAGGCATAGATGATGAAGCTCCATCCATCTCACAAACTTTGGCTGCACATATTTCTTTGAGAGGTTATTCCTCGAATAAGGACATCATTCTTGGAAAGATAGAGGGTCAATGAAAGAGAGAAAGATCCTCCAAAGAGATCAATAGATACAGTGACTGCAGCAATGGGCTCAAGTATGTCAGAGATCAGGAGCATGTCATAGGATAGGACTGGGTTCAGGCCTATTGTTCATAAGGTTGATATTAGTAGTACTCAGCTCAACGGCACTTAACAAGAATACTAATGATTCAAGACCAGATGAATTGTGGGATGACATAAAACATATTAAGAAAGTAAACAGGTCATACAAAAATGAGAGACAGAAAAGGTAAAAAAGAGGTCAGAAGAGACGCTGAAACTTTCACTAAAACATTGAGCAGCTGAAACAAAGGGAAGAAATTCTTACATAAGAAAAATGAACAGAAGATTTCAAAAGGCAGCTTGAAAAGACAAAGCAAAATACTGTCATGAAATGTGCAAAGAATTGGTGTTAGAAAATCAAAGGTAAGAACATGTTTTGTATTTCTCAAGTTGAAAGAACTGAAGAACAAATTTAAACCCTGAGTTGCAACACTGAAGGATTCTGTGGTAAACATCTTTAACGATTCAGGAAGCATCAAAAGATGGAAGGAATACACTGTCACTGTACCAAATAGAATTAGTTGATACTGAATCACTACAGGAAATAGCATATCCTCAAGAATCAGTGGTAAAGAAAGATGAAGTTCAAGTTGTACTAAAGGTATTTGAAAAAAAAACAAACAACAACAACCATAAAACCAAGACCCCAGGAATTGATAGAAACTCGCCAAAGTATATCCTAAAGTGATTCAGCCAGCATTTTGAAAGCTGCACCAAAAATCACAGATCACACCAGATTTTAATGCTTTTATTCTCTTTTTCACAGAAATTCTTGAGAAAACAAACATAATAACTAAAGAACATAATTGTGATAAGGAATAATAGCAGTAGAATAAATCTTGCCTTTTTATTCCAAGCTGATAAGCCTGAGCCAGACCTGAGCTGTGTGGTAAGTGATAATTTAGAAACAAAGATGTGATAGAAAGATATAATAAACTAGACCAGCATCAGAATTTTAAAAAATGACAATGAAGTCTCCTAATACTGTAACGTGATTTTAAAACATATAAAAAACCCTCAAAACTATTTTTTTCTGAGGACAACACAATTAATAAAAGTTGTTCTGAAGATAGAGGAAGAAAAACTAATACAAACAAATTTGCCTTTGTCAGGTTCGTCACATTCAAATATTAGTTGCAGACAGTCATGTATGCATACAAATGTGTTTTAAGTAGAGAATGATAAATCATATGTAAAAAAATATGGGCTTTGTTTAAAAGCCAATATCTGTATCTACTCACAGTAATCCTCTCTCCTTTCTAATTCTATCCTCTCTATTCTTCCCTGTTCTGCTAATGTATATTCAATACAAAAATTGCTGAGAATGATGCTGTGTAGTTAGTATTATATCATTAAATACATGGGGACACAAAATTATCTGTGAGCTGTTATATGAGCCTGGCTTAAAACAGAGGTTAATGCATTAAAATAAAAATACTAATTATATTAACTATCTCAAAAAATTGGTTATAAAAAACCCCCAATCTCTTTTATCCAGTCTTTTTACTAATGGAATATGATTGAGAGCTTGGTCAGTTGGATGGATTACACAAAAAATGTGTTCTTAAGTGAACAAGAGAATAAAAGTGTAATCTAAACTTTTTAAAAGTGGTGATAAACTATTTTACTAAAGCAACAATTAATGTTGTGGTATAGTATTACTGGAAAGAAAAAACAAACAAACAACAAAATGGGTTTTAAGTTGAGAAATTTGAGTATTAATCCTAGCCCTATTTTAATGTCCAATTTGATATCAATCAAGTATGCCTTTTTAACAAGAAGGTATAGTGGCACGGCAGTTAAGGCATTTGGCTGATAACCAAAAGGTGTGTAGTTAGAACCTACCAGCCACACTACAAGAGGAAAATGAGTTAGTCAGCTTTCGTAAAAACTTACAGCCTTGGAATCCCTGTCAGTATACAGTAATACTCTGCTGCTGTGGGTCAGGATTGACTCAGGAGCAGTGGATTAAGTCTTTAAGCATATCTGAGCCTGCTGCCTAATTTCTATCCAGCAGCTCTAAACCCAATCAAGCAACCTTAGATTTTCAACATCAAGAATGGAATTTAATTTTTGGTTTTGTCATCTCCATATTTTAATACTTATTTTGTGTTTTTTCCATGACAATTCCAGGAGGTAAGCAAATTCATTCATATCCTTCCTCCTACTGCATCTTTTCCAAAAGATAAACGGAATTTTAAGGTAACAGATGTTTGCTTATTATAGAAAGACAATACTGTGAAATTCTGGCAGCTTCGAGCATTTGTTTCGAAGCATGAGAGTTTAAGAAATTCTGACTATTGGGTAAGCTTCAGCAGTTTTGGCTGGACTCATGTCCAGTAGCCTTTGTCCATTACGTCTTCTCTATGTTAAGGAATCACTCTAATAATGGTCATTTAGGGAAAGTAAAATGGAATGATGGCAATATGAAGGATACCTACCACAGTCAAGAAATATGGCCATTTTTAATGAAGCATGATCTTTTCATTTGAATTTGTTTTTCACCAGCAGGGTAACTTTTCTCAGCTTGTTATATTCTGAGTTCTGCAGGTTAGCTAGCTAAGCTCAAATGTGATTGGCATGCAGAGCCCCTTCAAACTGTCAGGCCACCTTGCAATTAGGCATATTGCCACCCTAACAGATGGTATGAATGATGGCATGCCAGACAGTCAGTACACATATCAGCATTGAACATTCAGAGAGAATTTCCTCTCTTGGAACATCAGAATTTGAGTGTAAGGCTTAGAAAATAGGAAAGGATTTTACATCACACAAAATTTAGATAATAAATATCCTGTTTTGATTTTATACACCAAGGTATGGAACCAGAGAATCGTAGACTCACAGACTCTCAGGTTATCTGAAGGTAGTGACTGCCAGAGACATGCTCCTTACATCTATATGTAACTATCTTCCCAGTCTTTTAGTCCTGCCGTCAGAGAGTGGAGACTTGACAACTTCCATGAAGAGATGATTCACAATGTTCCACTCATTTTTGCTGTCCATTCATACAGGATAAGATAACTGCATACATTTTACTACAGTCCTATTAATGTTATTCACTTAACATTTAATTCAGTATTCCATGCACTATTAGTTTTTTAAAAAGTAAAATATGGAAGTAAATATAAAAATTAGTTGTCATCAAGTTAACTCTGATTCATGATTGTCTATTGTGTTTAAAGTCAGATTTGGTCCATAAAGAACAGGAATCACAAATCTACCAGTTAGAAGCCAATTGCTTAATTGTTTGTGCCACCTGATGTCTCCACATTATTGTCATGTACTATAGAGTCAGAACCAACCCATAGCTGACTGTCTGGCAGAAATTAAGAGACAGTAAATTGCACAGAAGGAGATTTGCCTTCCTTCTCCCGTGGAGCACCTGGTGGCTTTGAACCATGTGCCTTCAGGATTGCAACACAGCTTCTGGCCACTAGGCCACCAGAGCTCCATAAAGACTTATAAAATAAAGCTAAAATCCCTAGCTCTAAGAGAGATGCAAATCAAAACAACGAGATATCATCTCACCCCAGTAAGACTAGCAAAATTTAACAGAACAGCAAACATCAAATGCTGGTGAGGTTGTGGAGAAACTGGAACCCTTATTCACTGTTGGTGGGAGTGTAAAATGGTGCAACCACTATGGAAGGCTATATGGCACTTTCTCAAAAAGTTGCAAATAGAGATACCATTTGACCCATCAATTCCTCTACTGAGAATATACACTAAAGAAACCATAACTGCCACCCAGGTAGATGTATGCACACCCATGTTTATTGCAACCTTGTTCACAATAGCAAAGAGTTGGAAACAAACTAAGTGCCCATCAACAAACAAATGGATAGAGAAGCTCTGATATATTCACACAATAGAATACTACGCTACATTGAAAACAAGGAACTCATGCAATATTATTCAAAATGGGTGACCCTGGAGGACATTATGCTGAGTGAAATATCTCAGTCACAAAAGTACAAATACTGCGAAGATTCACTGTTGTAGAATGGGACTGACATCAGGTTTGGGGTGAGACTGAGAAAATTGGGTAAATTATGTATGCTGCATTGAAACAGATGAGGGAGAGAACAGTTTAAAAGTGATGTATGATTGGGGATTTTGGTTATGACAAAGGTCCAGAATGAAGGTTGCATAGTAGAGTGTACTGGGCAGGGGGGAGGGGAAGGGTGGAGATTGTATATCAATGAAAGAATTTTTCTTTTACTTTTTAAAGGAAAGAGCCAACTGAGGGGCAGGTGTGGGCAGAATGAAAAATGCAACAATGAATAAATGGAAATCCAAAATATCTGTAAATGTTCATTAAAACAAATGAAATAAAATTTTTAAAAAAAGTAAGTTCACTGGGGGAGGGTAAAGGAAGGGGGAGGGAAGAAAATGTAAAAAAGAAAGAATGGAAATCTGTTTTTTCTGTAAACTTTCATTAAAATTACAATTAAAATAAAAATGAAAAATAGAGTAAAAAGCTAAAGCTAATGAATGTACACAATGTCGCAAATTTGGTCAATGCTCTCTTTGACATTGGAATGTTGTCCATTAGTCAACAGCATCACTTCACAAAATATAACCAAGTTGTTGCTGGTAAGTGCCACTGAGTTGACCAAAACTCACAGAAAACCTATGAACACTGGATCTGAGTCCTGCTCTGTCATGGGCCATCCCCATCTTTTCTGACATACTTGAGCTTACGATGATAGTTATTATGTCACCCCATGTCATTGAGAGTCTTCCACTTCTTCTCTGGCCCTCACCTTTCCAAGGATGTCACTTTCCATGGACTTGTCCCTCCTAACAACAAGCAAAAGATTGTGAGACTAAGAATCGCTATCTTTGCTTCCAAAAAGAACCCTGGATACACCTTTTCCAAGTCATATTTGTTCATCCTTTTGGCAGTCTACAGGATATGAAGCACTCTTATCAAACAATTCAAAGCTATAAACTATTCTTCTGTCATTCGTATTTATTGTCCAACTTTTAACTTCATAACAAATATTTTAAAATATCATTGTCAACCAGAGCCAAAGAGGAGGAAATAGACAAGTTCTACCCACTTTTGCAGTCAGAAATTTACTGAATATACAACCAAGATGCACAGATAATAATGGGTGACTAGAATACAAAAGTTGGGAATGGAGAAGAAGAACCAGTAGTTAGAAAATATGAGCTTGAAGACAGAAATGAGGCCAGAGATAAAATGATAGCATTTTATACAGTCAATGATTTATTCATTGCAAATACCTTTTATATGAAACATAAATGGAAATTATATACATGGACCTCACCTGATGGTCTGCACAGGAATGATATTGATTACATCTTTGGAAAAAATCATTGGGGAAGCTCAATATCAGCTATAAAAACTAGGCCATATGCTGATTGTGGAACAGATCATTATCTACTCACATGTAAGTTCAAACCAAAGCTAAATTAAATCAATTTCACAAGAACCAAAATTTAACCTTGAGTCTATCCCATCTGAATTGAGAAACCATATCAGGAACAGATTTGAAGGCTTGAACACAGATGAGTGAAGACCAGATGAGCTGTGGGAGGATATCAAGAATATTATCCAGGAAGAATGCAAAACATCATCACAAAGACAGAGGACGAAGACCCAGATGGATGTTGGAAGAGACTCTGAATATTGCACGAGAATGCTGAGAAGCAAAGCAAAGGGAAGAAATCAAGATGCGAAGGAGCTGAGCAGAAGATTTCCAAGATCAGCTCAGGAAGACACAGCAAAGTATTATAATGAAATGGCAAAATGGAGTAGGGATCATAAGGGACAATCTCACTTGCCATTTCTTAAGCTGGAGGAACTAAAGAATAACACAAGCCTCAAGCTGCAATACTCAAGGATGCTATGGGCAAAATATTGAAAGGTTCAGGAAGCACCCAAAAAAGATGTAAGGACTACAGAGTCCCTTTACCAAAAAAAAAAAAAACTGGCCAACAGAGATGTATTTCATGAAACAACTTATGTTCAAGGGACAATTGTGATGATGGAGGAAGTTCAAGTGGCTCTGAAGGAATTGTCAAAAAATAAGACCCTAGGAATCAATGGAACGTTAATTCATATATTTCAAGAAACAGATGCATCCCTAGAAGTGCTCACCAGGCTGTGCCGAGAAACCTGGAGCTCTCTGATGCCTATTAAGTAACTGGAAAGGCCATAGCTTGGATCAGGCACATCTTAGTCTCTAAACTGACATCATTGCTCATAAGCACTCTGGAGATGTCCCTCACAGCAGATTTTCCCAACACAATTCATTTTTTAATTTTCTGACAGCTGACGCCAAGAGTTTTGATTGTGGACCTGAGCAAATGGAAATTGTTAACAATCTCAATCTCTTCTCCATTTAAAATGATACTGCCAATAGCAAAAAAATATTTAGGACAGCAAAACTTAAAACATCAAGACAGGAAGTAATCTTAAAATATGTAGATTGAGCTCATACAATACTTGTATGTAGACAAAAAGGTTCTAAATCAGACAGAATAAAGAGATACTGCATGTTCCAAAATCAGAAAAGTTATGTGTCAGAGTTTAATCCTTTCGCCATACACATTCAACCTGTATGTTAAGAACATAATCTAAGAAGTTGGACAATATGAAGAAGAACATGGAATTGAGATGAGAAGAAGAGTCATTAACAATTTGAGAGATGCAAATTACATAACTTTGCCTGTAGAAAATGAATAAAACTCGAAGCACTTACTTAAAGACTACATATCCTTTAGAATAGAGTACACCCCAACATAAAAATTGTCAAAGATTTCATTTTAGTTGAATCCAAAATGAACACAGCAGTCAGTAAATGGTGTATTATAATGGGAAAACTCTTTTAAAGTATTAAGGAACTAAGGCATTCCTAACTCTAGCTATGATGTTTTCAATCTTCTTTTACACCAAGTTGGCCAAATATTGACGAAGAATGTGCTCACTCAGTTACTCATTGCCCACTAGTCAGTCACAGCTAATAGCTGACCTTCTATGTCTTTCTAAAGCTGTAAATTCCTCTGGAGGAGTTTGCTGATCTTTCTCATTTGAACCTCCTTGTGGATTGAAAGCACCAGAGAAGGGCAGCCTTTCTGTTACCAGTGCAATTTCAGACCGTGTGACCAAAGTTTCCTAAAGAAGAACTGAGGTATTTGGATTGTGGTGTTGATTAAGAGTACTGAATACATACTACGGATTGTCAAAAACAAATCTGTATACGAAATGGAGCCAGAATGATAATTAAAAACTAGAAAGGTGAGTTGTATTTATTTTTTTGGCTCATATATTTTGAGCATATATTAGGAAGGACCGGTTACTAGAGAAAGGAATCATGTTTCATAGAGTGTGAGCAAAGGAGGCAAAAACCCTCGCAAGATGGACTGACCCTGTGGTAACAATGGGATTAAGCACAGCAGAGACTGTGTGGATGGCACAGAGTCAGACAGTATTTCTTTCTGTTATTGATAGGATGGCTATGAATTGGAACCGACTCCAATATAACTGAAATGTACCCCAAAATTTTGGAAATGGTACAATCTTTTGTAGGAAAGATTCTAAAACAAGGTTCATCTAAATAAAAGATGCAGTTTCCCCCTCTCTTCCTCTTACCTACCAACCTCATCCTTAGAAAGCATGAATGAAAACTAGGGAAGCCACACAAATATCTTTTTCTCAGTTCTTTTACAGTCCAAATCTTAAAGATCTCATTTAGCTTCTCCAAAGGATGGATGCAATAAAAATGCAGGTTCAAGTGGAAAAATACTCCATTATGATGTTGAAAGTTAAATATTCAAGATTGAAGTCAGTGGTCATCTCCAAGAGTGGTGCTAGAGCTTATCATGTGAAAGATTTTTAGTGTTATGTTAACTTTCATTGTGAGTTTATATGCTGCTCTAGGTAGTGGTTGGGAAGATAAACATCTTCCTAATCAACAAAATAAGGCCAAGGAAGCCTGGCAGAATTGACGTGGTAAAAATAATAATAAAAAAAAAGATAAAAACACAAACATCTCCTCTAAATAATACAATGGCTGTACCTGTTTGGATAGGATTGAAAAAGTGAGGAGGTACAATAAGATAGAGAACATGAAGGACCTGCAGTTTTCACCATGTTAAGTATAAACAGAGCCAAAAAGACAAATTTATTAACTGTAACTTTATTACAGTTTTGCTAACTGGTAACCAACTGATCCTGACTAGTGCTCTTAAATTCTTTTTTGCTGTAATCATCCCAGCTTTCTCCCTTATCTTTCCTTCCTCTGCTATGTCTAATTACTTTTCAAGGCTTACAAAAGCTTTCATTCTTACTTCTCTATCATAACACACCTATTCTTCATTTCTACTAACACTACCTTTTAAAGAACTTTATTTGCGCCCTCCCCCTCTAGTTTTGCCTTACTCATTAGTGCAATTGTTTCCTAATTGTTCTCAATGGCCTTCAGTATGTAGATGACACAGCCTTGCTTGCTGAAGTGAGGAAGTAAGTGTTTACTGCAGAATATCAAAGACTACATAGGACTTCAATGCAGGTTACATCTCAGTGTCAAAAAATCAAAAATTCTCTCAATATAAGCAACTTCATGGTAAATGGAGGAAAATTTGTAACTGTCAGTGATTTCATCTTACTTGGATCCACAATCAATTTACTAGCATACAAGAGATTAGGAAGGAAACTTATTGCACTTGGAAAATCTGAAGTCAGTTGTTGTTATGTGCCATGGAGTCACCTGTGACTCATAGCTACCCTATGTACAACAGCAATAAACTTTGTCCTATCCTGAGTCAATCTCACTCTGTCCAACACACCTACCTCCATTAATCCAATTACTTTGTCAATTCATCTCATCTGAGTTCTTCTTGTCCTGTGCTGTCCCTCCACCCTTCCAAGCATGATGTCCTTCTCCAAGGACTGGTCCCTCTTGGAAACATGCCCAAAATATGTGAGATGGAGCTTCAAAATCCTTGCTCCCAAGTAGTAGCTTGGCTTCACTCTCTCCAGGAGAGACTTGTTTGTTCTCTTGGCAGTCCATGGTATGTTCAATTCTCTTCTCCAGCAGCACAACTGAAAGGCATTGGTTCTTCTTCTGTCATCCTTAGTCATTGTCTATCTCTCTGCTGCATACCAAGTAATTGAGAAGACTATGGCCTGGATCAGGTCACCTTAATCTCTAGCCTGACATTGTTGTTCTTCAGCATTCTAGAGGGATCCCTCATAGTAGATTTTCTCAATGTTGATTGTAGAACTAAGCAAGCTGAAATTGTTAACAATCTCAATCCCAGGGACCTCTCCAAATTACTAAAATGCAATGATGTCAGTTTGAAGACTAAGCTGTTCTTGATTGAGGTCATGGTCTTTTTCAACACTTGCTAAGCATTTGAAAGCTAGAAAACGAATAAGGATGGGGGAGGGGAGGAATATGACTTTGAGTTTTGGTGTTGGAGAAAACACTGAATATCTCATGGACTATCAAAAGAACAAACAGATGTCTTGAAAAAGATGCTACCACAGTGTTCCTTTGAAGCAAAAATGATAAGTTTCAGCTCACATTCTTTGAGCATGATGATAGGAAAGAGTTCCTTGGAGAAAGACATCGTGCTTAGAAAGTTGAAGGCTGGCAAAAGAAAAGAAGACTTTCAACCAGCTGGACTGACACAGTGACTACAGCAGTGGGCTCAAGTGTGTAAGGATGTAAGTATGTAAGGATGGTATAGGATAGGACGGGGTTTAGATCAGTTGTTCATAGGGTCGCTATGAGTCATATTCGACTCATAGTAACTAACAACAATATTCTTTCCTGGTACAAATGCTTAAAAGCCCTTGGAGTATTTTCTGACGTAGAGAGAAGACACTAAAAATTATTAATATATATACATGACTAACTACTTTTCTCTCTGAAATATACAGTGGTTGTTTAACATTTGTTATAACACTTTCTCTGAAATCTTGACACTCTATTTAACCACTAGGCCTTATCACCTTGCTTTTGCCATTATAAAATTGAATTGAAAGACTAGTAGATCCTTTCTAGGTATAGCGAGTAGAAGTGCGAGTTTATACATCTGGAACACTCAGGGCATAGCTTAAAGCATAACAGCTCAATAAATAGAATTTGTAACTATTTTTTGTATTAATTTCTTCATTCTCCATGTTCTAACTATTGAGAAATATTTATATTTCTAGGATAAACCTATCTATACCATTAGCAGTCTTGTTTTAATTTTTTTAATCCATTTTATGTTTATGAGTTTTCTTTTGTAAAAATGTTATTTTACAGTGGTTTGCATACAAAATTTGTATACGTTGTATTTCACTCTTTGCTTCATTCACATTATGTCTCATACAATCATTCCTATACATTGTGTTTTATAATATTAATCATCATTGAACTTTGCCCATTATTTCCCAGTCTTTTCAGGTCCCATCGTTTCCCATTTCCTTTACCCCCTTCCTCCATTAGCCATCTTTGACATGTTGGAAGTTTTTTTGGTGCTGTGGTCTGTTTGTTGAGTTGTTGGTCTTGTTTTATGTTGTTCGGGTTTTTTGTCATCAATATGCATACAGTTTGAATCCACCAGCTGCTCCATGGGAAAAGGATGGGCAATCTCCTCCCCCAAGATTTACTACCTCTGAAGATCAGCTAGAAGACCAGCTATGACTTGGTTCTAACTCAACAGCACAGAATAACAACAATAATATGTCTTTGAAGTGTATCCTATCTAAAGTTTCAGTAGTATTCTACTTTATTAAGCCTCTTTTTAGCCACGTAGGTAAAACTGAACATCCTTTATATACTCTGTTTTGATAGCCTTCATTCTTAACACTGAAAACCCTCATTTGTAGGTGTACTGTTTATTTGTCTCCCTCATGGATCAGATCTTTGTATCTCACCAGCAATAGTATGTTCTTTCTCTGTAAATATTCTAATTAAAAAAAATCACTTTTAGATTTTTCCATCATTAAAAGCTACTGGGAAATCTGTTGTCAGAAACCTCTCCAAGATGCTAAAAAGCAATGATGTCAGTTTAGATACTAAGGTGCACTTGATCCAGGCAATGGCATTAGAGAGCTGCACAATGAATAAGGATGATAGAAGAAGAATCAAGGCCTTTGAGTTGTGAGGCAGGAGAAGAGTACTGAGCATACCACAGACAAGAAAAAACAAGTCCATCTTAGAGAGGGTGAAACGAGGTTTTTCTTTGGAGGTAAGGATTTTGAATTTTCCTTTCATGTTCTTTGGGCTTGTGGCCAGAAAGGATCAGTCCTTAGTGAAGGACATAATGCTTCGAAGGGTGGAGGAACTTCTGCAAAAGCAGAAGAGGAGGTGGATTGATATAGTAACTGTGGTAATGGGGTAGGTATGTTGAAGACAGTGAGATTGACTTGGGATACATCAGGGTTCAGAGATTTATACAATGGGTTGCTATGAGTCACAAGTGACTCAGTGGCACATAACAACAACAACAACAACATCATTAAAAACAATTATTACATTTTATTCAAAAGGTGAATAAAGCTCAAAACAAGGTGCTGAGTGAACATATGAGTGAATGAATGATTACTCGGGTTAAGTGTTCTTAATAGTTTTGATGAGTATGCAGAGAAAAATAAAAAAACAAAAATTTACAGTGCAAGCCTTCCAACAGGCAACTCCCTCTTCAAATACAAAAGAAGCCAACAACTCAAAAATAAGCTCTTGTATAATTGATTCTGACTCCTATAAGCCAATATGACAGAGTAGAACTTGCTTCTAAAGTTTGCAAGACTGTACTCTTGGGAGAAGTGGACTTACTCTTCTTTTTTCCAGTGTAGTTACTAATAAATTAAAATCATCACTATTTTAATTAAGATGTATAAATAATGTAAGCAAATGAATATATAAACTAGTCTGTACACTGCATCTGTAAGGTGAGATAAGGGAAAGTCTACTATTTTTTTCTCAAAAATTATACTTTGTTAAATTATAACTAGACATAATTAATCCTCAAAAGTTTGTTTTGTATTCTACATAAATTCATGATAAACTACTGGATAGACATCAATTCTGAAAGTAATGTCCTTGATCTTAGAACTTTTACTTATTCTGATTAATGACCTATGAAAACATCATTTAAAAAGGCATACTTCAGTGATTTAATGAGAAGTAAAAAGAATTTCAGTTTTTTATAAATACACTCAAAATCCCATCCCCACCCAAAAAATGAATGAACCTGTGCACAGTTCAAGGTAAATTTTTATACGCTGATTATTGTGCAAATACATTAAAAGAGATCTCACACGTGAAGTGTTCAGTACAATGCCTTACACATATTGGATCTGATGTCACTTTTCCTCTTTTTGTAATAAAGTATTTGATTATTTTCTAAAAATATTACCTATCCTTGTCAATAATTATACCACAAAATATTGATTAATATATTATGTTAGCATTTGTATTTAATTTTGTTCAAATCTTCCTAACACACATGAGCTCATTTCGTGTTTAAAAAACCCAATAATAAGAAAAGGTATTAATTTGTGGTTGATATATCTAAGGAAACTGCAAGTTTAATAAGTGAAAGAAGGCAGGGAGGAATGCTACATTTGCCCTGTTTCAAGATTATTGGATGGTGCCTCTTCATCTCTCCCTCGCATTCCTTCCTTGCTCCCTCATAGAAGAGTAAGCAGCTTGGCTCTTGTAGATAGTAGCTAAGTCTTTTGGCTTGCTGTATTGAGAGCATTTATGCCAAGGTCAAGGGCAAAGAGTCATCCTTTGGCAAAACTTCAAGCTGAGATTTCAGAGAAATATTTATCCAATGGATAGAGAGTAGGCAGCAATAAATCTTGGCAGAAAATGATAAGTTCTGATTGATTCAGTGTAATGTGGCTAAGTCCTGTTACTCTACCAGTAGATACAGATTTGATCATCTTGGAGCTCTTTCTGTCTGCTAAGACCAACTTCAGTTCTCAGAGCCAGATATTTTAATTATGAAAGCACTAGTTTTTCTGTATGTCATAACTCAACCTGGAGAATAAAATACAGAATTACTTGTCAGAAAATAAAAAAGTTCTCTTTTTTGAATGTTTTCTAGTCCTGATATGGAAAAGTGAAAGGGGGTGTGTGGTGTGTGTGTGTGTGTGTGTGTGTGTGTGTGTGTAAAATGTTTCCACTAAAGACTAATGAACACAAGCAACCTCAGAGAGCATGCTTCTTGATTACTTAAACCAGAGAAAGATATAATTTCATTCAAGATGCATTTTGTAATGTAAAATATGTTTATAATAACTACAAGGCCAGTGGAACTAAATGGATAATATTTTTCATGCACTTGGGCTGTGCCTGTTTGGAAATAGATAAGAGGAACCCTTCCTCCCCCTTATGCCATTTCATCCTTAGCACAGAAATTCAAAACCTATAATAATCAGCAAAAAAGGCAGCATTCTCCTTATTTCCTAGGTCCTATTCTGGAACTCACCACTAGGTAAGTTCTTCTAAAAGAACAGAAAAAAAATCATTGACACTGAACATTTTGGGCTTTTACCTTAAAGATATCAATGATTGATGCACTTATTTTTCTCATCCACTAATTTGGGAAACATTTATTAAATGATTGCTATTTTGTAGTCACTCTTTTAAGCCTTGAGGAATGCATTAGCAACATGAAAGTGTCCTGCTGCTAGCTTATAATAGTGCTTTGCTGCTGGTCCAAACCCACCAGCACCTCTGCAGGAGAAAGATGGGCAAACAGTCTCCAAAACCCTAAGGAGGGGTCAGACGAGTCAGTTCCAATGAGCAAGCCAGGAAAGAAAATAACATGTTTCAGACAATGACAAAGACTTATGAAAATAAAGCAAGGTAAATGTCTAAAGGGTAACTCAAGGGGTACATGCAGCAGCCCCAACTAAAGTCTCTGAGAAGCAGAGGAGTAGGGACCATATGAAAAGAAATTAGTGGAAGTCATTTTTCCAGGCAATGAAGAATAGGTTCAAAGACCCTGAGTTAGGAATGAAATGACTAAATAGCAAATGTTATGTATCATCTGTAGAGATCTCTGATGGCCTATGGGTAAGGAGTTAGGCTGCCAATTTTAAAGCAGATGTTTCAAATCCACCAGCTGCTCTGAGGGAGAAAGATTGGTAATCTCCTTCCAAGCAATTTATAGCCTCTGAAAACCTGTTACAGGGTCAGCAATGAGAGAGTTGCAGTGACACTTAACAGCAACATGTCTGCAAGAAATCCTATTAGTATAATGCATTCAGTGTCAGTATGATAATTGCGAGTTTGATGGTATTATTCTGGTGTTTCTCACCAGGCGTTCAGAAGGAGAAAGTTGGGCAGTCTCATCCTGCAAAGATTTATAACCCCCAAGAAACCAATGGAGGGTTGCTGTAAATCAGAATTGACTTAACAGCAGTGAATTTGATTTTGTTTCCTTATCTGTGTATGTTTATAAATAAATCCAGTTACTGTATCAATTCAGAGTCTTCCCCTCCTGTGCTGTCCCTCCACCCTTCAGAGCATGATGGCCTTCTCTAAGGATCCACTCTCTTGGCCACGTGCCCAAAGTATGTGAGATGGAGCTTCAAAATCCTAGCCTCCAAGGAGAAACTTGGTTTCACCCTGACCAAGACAGACCTATTTGTTTTCTTGGAAGTCCATGGTATGTTCAAGACTCTTTTCCAGCACCACATACATAATAAATAATCATTGAGTTTATAAAGACACACACATATAAAGATAAGTATTCAAAGGTAAGTATTCGAAATGCTTGTCAGATCCATATTTAGACCAATGTGTTAATATTTTCATTAGAAGAATAAAACAAAATTGTGTAACTACCTATCAAAAAAGGTATAATTTCTTCTACACCCATGTTTATTATGGCTTTGTTCACAATAGCAAAGAGTTGGAAACAACCTAAGTGCCCATCAACAAACGAAAGGATAGAGAAGCTGTGATATATTCACACAATGGAATACAACGCTGCATTAAAAAACAAGGAACTCATGAAATATTATTCAAAATGGGTGAGCTTGGAGGACATTATGCCGAGTAAAATATCTCAGTTGCAAACCCCCAACAAGAATAGTAAAATTTAACAGAATATCAAGCAACAAATGCTGACAAGGTTGTGGAGAAACTGGAACCCTTATTCACTGTTGGTGGAAGTGTAAAATGGTGCAACAACTGTGGAAGGCAGTGGGGAGCTTTCTCAAAAAGTTGCAAATAGAGATACCATTTGACCCAGCAATTCCACTACTGGGAATATACCCCAAAGAGACCATAACTGACATCCAAGCACATATATGCGCATCCATGTTTATTGTGGCTTTGTTCACAATAACAAAGAGTTGGAAACAACCTAAGTGCCCATAAACAAACGAATGGATAGAGAAGCTGTGGTATATTTACAAAATGGAATACTACACTGCATTGAAAAACAAAGAACTCATGCAATATTATTCAAAATGGGTGACCCTGGAGGACATTAGGCTAAGTGAAATATCTCAGTCACACTGGGACAAATAGTGCACAGTGCCACTATTGTAAAACAGGACTGACATCGGGGTTGAGGGGAGACTGAGAAAGATGGGATAAATAATGTATACTGCATTGAAACAGATGAAGGAGAAAACGGTTTAAAACGATAATGTGATTAGGTGTTTTTCTTTAAAGTGTGTGTGTGTGTGTGTGTGTGTGTGAGTGTGTGTACCATCAAATCAGATCTGACAGGTACAGGAGGAGATTACCCCTCCTTCTCCAGCAGAGTATCTGGTGGATTTGAACCACGTACCTCTGGGAATGCGTGATTAGGTATTTTTGTTATGACAGGAGTCCAGAACAAAGGCTGCCTAGTGGAGTGGACCTGGGAGTAGGGACTGTAAAACAATGAAAATCTTTTTCTTTTACTTTTCAAAGAGAAGAGTATACTGGGGGAAAGGGGACAGGGAGAAAAGTGCAACAATGAGTAAATGGAAATTTGAAGTTCTGCAAATTTTCATTAATAATAATAATAAACATTTTTAAAAATATGATTTTCTGTAGCATAAATATCAGAAGGCTAGAAAGGAAAGGTCAGAATGATGAATTTAAAAAGAAATCACACACAGAGAGAGAACTGCTGATACAGGTGGGATTGTAAACCATGTCACAAACCAAATTGTACATGAATGGTTGAACAGAGAATATATCTGCTCTGTAAAGCTTTCATTCAAATAACAGAAGAACATTTTTTTAAAAATCCAGCAAACCTTGTCATATTATATTGGTCAGAGTAAAGCAAGTGTCTAATAATTTTTTATGATGACATTGCAAGTTTAAAAGGAAATTCCTTCAGTATGAATTCAACATATATTGTTTTCCCTTATTAAATGAACATGAACATAACCAGGTCAAAGAAATCTATCTGCAAGAGCCTCTCTTAGACACACTATACATCAATTTATGATCACAAGCTTGTGTAAGATGATCTCAAACATGTTAAAAAGGAAATAAAAAGTCTGTATGTAACCATTCAGATTAACACGTAATGGTTTACAGGACTAACAGCATTGATTTTTCCCCTCACTAATCTTAACTGAGTTTCCATGTGGATGAGCTGTATGTGGTCCACTCAGAGTAAGCTAGTGTTACTCTCGATTGAGAATGGAAATCATCTGACGGGTTTTCTACCTCTAATGTGGCATCTCCATCGGCAATGGCACCTCCATCCTGCTAGCATCAGGCTAGCACATCTTCTTACACAATTGTTCTCTACCCCAACTGTTAGAATTAAAGTTGTTAAAATTAAGGTCTTAATTTTGAGTATTTAAAATTAAGAAGTATGTAAACCTTTCTTCATTTCCTGCCTTTTAGGCTTTCCCTCTATACCTCTCCAATCTTTCTCTTTATATAACCTTTTTCTTCATCACCCAAACACCTTTACTTACTGTTAATAGATATCCAGAGGATAGTTTGACAATAGTCAATAATGTGATATGAGGAGATAAAATCATTCAATGGTAGTGTGGTGGTGGGGAGCTTACTTTTTCCCCATGGTCCTTCTTCTTGTTCCCCAGGTCCACAATCTTGAGACATTTAACTGATTGCAGTTATTCATAAGAAGGAGTTCATAATGCCCAACTTACAGAAATATTGTTGATGCTGTTGTTGTTATGTGCCATCGAGTCACTTGCGACTCATAGCATCCCTATGTACAACAGCCCTAAACTCTGCTTTGTCCTGTGCCAATCGCACCGTCTCTGATACACCCATCCTGATTACCCCAGTCACTGAATCAATCCACCTAATAGAGGGCCTTCCCCTCCTGTGCTGTCCCTCCACCCCACCAAGCATGATGTTCCTCTCCAAAGACCTGTCCTTCCTTACACGTCCAAAGTATGTTAGACGGATCCTCAGAATCCTTGCTTCCAAAGAGCCGCCTGAT
>NW_006399925.1:3708317-3724668 GCF_000299155.1 Elephantulus edwardii
CTCATAGAGCCCAGCCTCCCAGATAATCTGTTCTGCATACAGGTTGAAAAGTTATGGAGACAGGACTATAGAAATATAGTAGAGAATAATTGAGATAGTATTTCTCAAACTGCTAGAGAATGTATCTTAGTGGTAAGAAGCTGTACAGCAATCCCAAATATGTAAGGTTAGAATTCCACCAGCCTCTCCCAGTGGGATTTACTGCCTCTGAAAACCTGCTGCTGGAAGGTCAGCTGAATCACTTCTGACTTGACAGCACAGAACACAATAGACAATGCATAGATAGCATAAGGGTCTCCATAAACATTGTCTTGATTTAAAGACCCACCACCAGAATTCTGGGCCAAAATAACTCACGTACCTTCAGGTGATGGATCAGTAAAGTAATCTCAATGGAAAAAACAATAGATCAGTAAGGTAATCTCAATGGAAAAACACATATGAAATGAGCAAAACTGTTTGTTCTTTTCATTCATAGGAAAACACAAATACACATTCTCAAAAAAAGAAGGCAGTGTTAATAAATACTGTAAGGCCTACACTGGAAGTTATAATTTCAGTATAAACTAGTGTTCTTCCATCTGCATAGATAATGTTCACCTCCTAATCACCAATTTCAAAAGGTGATAATTAATAGGTAACATGCAACAAGCTTAAGGAGAGGGAAAGAACTGATCAATTACTCCACATGGTGCTGCATGCAGGTACAGTGTGCCAGAAGCCATGCTATGCCGGGTGTGCAAGGGCCTTTGTAGCACCACAGAACCAGGCTCACTCATTCCCACTAATGAGAGGGAAGTCCATTTTGAGTTAGCAAATTTCACAAATTAGCAGGTAAGAAAAAAGAATAATTAAAGGATTAGGAACATGGGATTGTGGCATGTGCAGTGTTCATTTATTTTGACAAGTATAATTTAATTTTACTTATTTAGGGTAATATTTCATAGTGCACTAATTAATGCACTCTTGTCTTTTTGGTAAAGGCAATGAAATATTAGTAACGTGAGAACTCACTGCTGCTCTCTGTTATTAAATTGTGCCTGACAGGTGAAGTAAGACCACCATGGGGTCTGCCTGTGAATAGCAGGGTACGTGGTACAATGTAGAAGTTTACCTAGGGACCTAAAAGGAAGGTTGTGTGAGATTCATTGTTAGGGATGTGGATGCTACTTTAAATGGACATATTCAAAGAGATATCAATAACAATCTTGTGGTACAATCAAAAATGTATTATTTAAGAAATCAGATTCATGATTAAATTATTTTTAAAAAAATAATCCTTTTTATATGCATAAAGTAATAATACTTGTAGTCTTTCCCACTGTTTTAAATGTCATTCTCTCCTTCAGAGATACAGAAGCTGAAAATTAGCTTTTTTAATTAATCTTAAAATAATCTTCACTGTTTGGTTTTTCTCCTCCATTCATTTATGCCAACCTAGCTATTCAGTACCCATGAAACTTTCACTGACACTTCTTTTTATGCTTCTCCATTCTCATCTGCCATCATATTTATCTCGTCCATGGTTTGCTGGAAATTGTATTGCTGGTTTTTAATTATCAGGAGGCTTTCCTACTATGGGCAGTTGTCAATGGGGCATGTACACTATGGATTTGCACACTTATAAAGATTAGAAAGAAAAGTCTAGAGATCATTTCCTAGAAGTCATCCAATGAGAGCTTTGTGGAGCAGAACAGACGATCGTGTAATCCACTTGCTTCTGAGAATCAGTCAGTACAGCACGACAATACTTTTGCTGAAGTAGAAAGCTACAAGGGCATGGGAGACCCTCAGTGAGTTGAACTGGCAAAGTAGAACAATGATGAAATGAAAAATGCTAGAAATTATGAAGACGATATAGGATGAGCTAGAGTTATATTCAATCAGTTATCTATATATTGTTCTATTACCTAAATATATGATAACCTCCAGCCTAGACTTCTAATTTTATTGTGCTACAATCCTGAAAGCACATGGTTTGAAGCCATCAGCCGCTTTGCTGGAGAAGGATGGGCAATCTCCTCTCATGTGATTGAGTATCTCTGAAAATCCACTCGAGGCGGTCAGCTACGGACTGATTCTGACACTACGGTACACAACAACAACTACAACAACAAACACCATATACTTCTCTGTTAGAATAATCTTAAATTGTTCCTATAATCTCCCAGCACTCAAAAGAAAAAAGTTTAATGTCTGTCTATCATTGTTGATGATAGCAGTGAGGTTTGTATTTCTGAACTGGTATTCATCTCTGGTGGCACAGTTGATAGGAAGTTTTGATGCTAATCCAAAGGTGGCTTGGATCCTTTTAGCAGTTGAAATCCACCAGCAGCTCTGCAGAGAAAAATCACCTCCTCCTCTGATTTAGAGCCATGAAAGCGCATTGGAGGGTCACCTATGAGGTGACTCCAATTCAATGGCAATGCAAGAAAAAGAGAGAGAGAGACAGATCACTTTCTTCTGAATATATTTTCTTTAATCACTCATATAAACCTGGTCATCCAGTTAATCAATGACATTGAACAAATAATCATATCCATTGGGTCTCAATGTC
Organism: Elephantulus edwardii; assembly: GCF_000299155.1. Classification (NCBI taxonomy): domain Eukaryota; kingdom Metazoa; phylum Chordata; class Mammalia; order Macroscelidea; family Macroscelididae; genus Elephantulus; species Elephantulus edwardii. Next base: position 3,710,875 of record NW_006399925.1, read on the forward strand.
TCCATTTACAAATTAAGGCAACAAGTCAATGCTATTTTGACTAAAAGAACATGACATCAGGATATGAGGAGGACTCATTGAAACCCTGCAATATATGGATGATATAACTTTTCTTGCAGTAAATTATATTACTTGAAACACTGATGAAGTTCAAAGACTGCAGCTTCAGTACAGATTATACATCAGCATAAAGAAAACCTAGCTCTTCATAACTAAGCCAATAGACAAAAGGAGAAAATAGAAAGACAGTGAAACAAAGTAAGATAGATGGCCAGTGAGTTGGATTGCAGGATGACTACAACATCAGACTTAAGCACAGCAGAGATTGGGAGGTTAGTACAGAATCGAGCAGGGTTTTGATAACAGTGCATCTAAATTCCAAAATCAATCTCCATAATAGTCTATGTGTTTCCTACTGCCAAGGGGGCCCTTTAGAGTAGTGAGAGAAGATCTTCACCCTGAAACCCACAGCGTCTCTTTTCAGCAGGAAGTAGCTAAGAGAATACGCCATCCCCTTTTCCTTATGACTTAGGGTGAAGTCTCTCTCAGGGAGGAGTGATAGGGAATGACAAGGGACACACTGACAAAGGAGATTAATCAGAACTGGCTTTGACAAGCACTGTGGCAATTGGACAATTAAAACAGACATGGGGGGGGGAAGAAGAACGAACTGGGGATGAGGGTGGAGAAAACAGTGCAACAATGAATGAATGAAAACCCAAAATCTCTGTAAATGTTCATTAAAACTAATAAACTTTAATAAAAAAGAAAAAAAAAGAGTTGGAGTCAACTCCATTGTATCTAAAAAAGAACAACACTCTAGGTTGCCTGGTGGCTCCATTTCTATTTCTTACTTTGCTTAGCCATTAATTAACATTTTACTTAATTGGAGTTAGTCACATAAAGCTCACTTAGGATCTTAAAATTATGAATCTAGCAGATATAATTGATTTCTATCTTAGGGACACTGTTTTATAGCTTTTGGTAGTACCATTGTCTCCAGGACAACTACTCCTCTGTTAACTTGAGTTACTATCGCTAATCATTTGCTCCAGGACTAACTCCCTGTTATTCTTGTTCCTATTATCTTTTGTTTGTTTGTATTTTTATTTTATATTGCTTTACATACAACGTTCATAAAATTCATGTTTGTTATTTTTCACACTGGATCTTTTAAAATTATTATTTCCAACAATACTATAATTATCTTTTGCTAATTTTATTCTAATTTTCTGTATATCTGATTGTTAAATTTCTCAGATACGTTCTAACTTACAAATCTCCATTGAACTCCAGACCTTTCTCCTGAGTTTCTTATTCTTATATTAACTATTAAGTTGCAGCTTAGATACTCACAAGCTTTTAAGACACTAGTCACTATTCACCAAAGTAGAAATGCTAAGAGATTAGCATTTCTCCCAGACTGTCTCATCAGTATCTCCAACTAAGAATGACCAGAATAGAATTGTTAGGTCATCTACAGATTTATTTCTATTGTAATATGAGTAAAAGTTTGTAAAACAAATTGTCTTACCATTCAAATATTTATGTACATTTTGTTTCGTAACATTAATTACAATACCCACACAATGTAATCAACTACTTTCTCCCTGTATTACTACTTTCTAGTAATCCTTCTGTTTTACCCTTTTCTATCTCTAGATTTTATCTTTGGGTTAATATTGCTCTTTTGCCCTTATGTGGTTATTCTAGAGCTCTCCCTAGGTGTTTTTATCACCTTATTCACCAGCATATTCTTTAACTGAGAGCTAAGCCATGAGGGTAAGTTATGCTCTAGGTTCAAAAGGCGATGAAGATTCATGACATAGGGAATGTGGAGTGGATTTCCACCAGACTCTATCAGGCAAGCAAACTTGAATTTTTATATTTTTAATCTTCTTGCACATTTTCCCACTCTGTTAAAGTTCACCTAGATTGATCCGTTTTAACAGGGTCAGCTGGCCACAATCTAGTTCTTCTGGTCTCAGAATTGTAGAAGTTGAAATCTGAACTAATTGTCTTAGTATACCTTCAGTTTCCTTCCTTCTTCTCTGTTCCAACATGGAAAAATATTAATTATTAGTGATATAATTATTATATATTAATTATTATTATGTACTAACTTGCTGCAGAGAGTCAAGGACAGCAGCCTTCAGTATGGATTGAGGCTCGATGTCAAGAAGATAAAGATTCTCACCGCTGGACCAATTGGCAGCATCAGGATGGATGGTGAAGAGATTGAGATTGTTAACAACTTTAGTTTGCTTGGATCCACAGTCAACACTCTTGGCACCAGCAGCCAGGAAATCAAAAAACATATTGTGATGGGAAAGTGCTGTTAGGGACCTCTCCAGGGTACTGAAGAACAACGGTGTCACGCTGGAGACTAAAGTGCATCTGATACAGGCTATGGTCTTTGCAATCACTTGTTATGCATCAGAGAGTTGGACAATGACTAGGGAGAATAGAAGGGAAACTGATGCCTTTGAGCTGTGGTCCTGGAGAAAAGTATTGACTGTACCATTCAAACAAACAGATTCATCCTGGAGAGGGTTAAACTAGGCTGCTCCTTGGAGGCAAGGATTCTGGGTCTTCATCTGACATACTTTGGAAATGTTGTAAGGAGGGACAGGTCCTTGGAGAGGAACATCATGCTTGGGAGGTGGAAGGACGGCGCAGGAGGGGAAGACCCTCTATGAGGAGGATTGATTCAGTGACTGGGGTAATCGGTATGGGTGTGTCAGAGGCAGTGGGATTGGCACAGGACAGAGCAGAATTTAGGGCTGTTGTACATAGGGTCACTATGAGTCGCAAGTGACTCGGTGGCACATAACAACAACAATTAAACAGATATTAACTATCAAGTTGCAGCTTAGATACTCACAAGCTTTTAAGACACTAGTCACTATTCACCAAAGTAGAATGTAAAGCATCATCTTTGTTAAATATTTTATATCCCTTGACCTTGATTTCTCCCCAACTATAGTCTCAAGATTTCAAAGACAGCAACTCATTCTGTTAGAGTGTTTGGCTATGATTAAGAAGGTCATATAGCCTTGCCACCAGTTGGCTCTGCTATATACATGATATATTTACAGCAATTAAGAATGTAGAAATATAATCTGCCAAATCTATATATGATTACGGGCACTCTGGACTCCATAGTTTAAATAGCACCATCTCACCAGTTGTTAAATTAAACTCCAAATCCGCCTCACTACTACTGGCTGGCTGTAAAATAGTAATATACTTTTTTTTAGTAACTTCTAAAATGTATTTTCACTGCAATATCCTAGATCTTCATAGTTTCTTTTATTTTCTTTTGAAAGTATTATTTAGATGGTCTATATGTCCAACTTTCTTTCACCTTTTAAATGCACCTTTACCGTAGCTTGTCAGGGTGTTCCATCTCAACCTCAAATTTCCTCTTGTCACTCCCAATTGACATATTTTCAATGACTCCAAATACATCTCAAGTTTATATCAAAGAAAGTGTGTTCCTTTATTACTTTCTAGATTTTTTTTGGCCTTATTTCTTGCTTCAACCAATATCTTTCTACAAATGGTCCATACTTAGCCCAGTGTCACATAGGATACGGACTTTTCCCCTTCTTTCAAATAGCTGCCTTCTCATATGAGTTTATAACAACACTTCTATCTCAGTCCTCACTCTATTGTCCTATTATTGTTTACTTGCTGCTCTTGCCTACTAGATTGTGTACCTTTCAAGCAAGAATTTTACCCTACCAATATTTATATCTTCACATTTCCCTGCTTCCAGTATCTAATGCATAGCCAACAAACAAACAAAAACCCCACACAGTGGTATTAAATCTATTCTAACTTATAATGACTTTGCATAAGAGATCTGAACTGCTCCGTAGGGTATCCAAGGCTATATATCTTCATATAGCAGACTGCTTCATCTCTCTTCTGTGGAACAGATAGTAGTTTGAAATAGCTAATCTTTTCCATTTCAATACTTAACCTTCTGGCCACCAAGGCTACTCTGGCACATGGGAAGCATTCACTATTTGTTGTGTGAATTAATAAACAAGCTAGTTATTATAATATTTTTGCTTCCCCTGCTACACATGAAGATAAAAGGATTTAGTGTTTTTCATTGTAACTTGTCTCACTCCTAACCCAATATTTGGACAATATGTTTGGCTCTGTATTATACCTACTAGCATCTTTAACTAGAAAGCACTTGGCAAAACAGAGAGAAAATATAGCAACGAAAGAGCAAGAAGGAAAAAGCAAGCCAGTGCCAGGGTGGCATCCTTGTCTGCTCCCTCTGGATTCCCTGTCCTACCATTTAACACTTGAACTTTCAGCTGCTGAGATTTGGAATGAAGGAGCTTAATTAGTCAACAAGACATGACAACATTCTGTTAGAGTGAGATTACATACACCTATGGGGTGTTAGGAGACACAGAGTCAAATTCAGCAACTTCAGAGACCTGGAAATAGGCTTATCTTCGAACAGCACATGGGGGAATGTTCCAAGAGATAAAACACACCAGACAAATGGTGTCCCTAATTGAAATGCCATGGAAGAATGGAGCCCATAGAATTTTAAATACATTTTCTGTTCCAATGTTCATATACGGCTGTGGCAAATGGGGTGAACAGAGAATTGTGAATATTTTTAAATAGAGTAAAGAATGCATATTTCTAGAGACATTTCCTCCAGGGACCACAAAAATCTGTACAGACATCACATCACTTGAATTATTATTTCTTTTCTGCTTATCATTTATCACTTATTCCTTAAAATGAACACAGAATGCCCATGTCTTTATTTGTTGAAGGAGGGGAAAGATGTTTATAAATCATTGGGGATTCTTTTCTACATAATAATGTTTCTAATTATGATCATGCTCACGATGTAACAGAAAATCGAAGCTCCATGGATTATGAATCAGATTCCCGTAGCCTTGGGAGAGAAAAACTGATCCCTGCTTGACCCTGTCCACCCAGTTTTGTTTTCTGCCTTTCTTGTACATTGTGACCTTCTGAAAATCCATATACAATTATAGTTCTCAAGGTGCAGAACTGCGGGAAGTAAGATGGAAAATAGAATGTGAGTGTACATCAAAATTACCTAAGATGCTTTTTTCCTATCTGGATAATAGTGGAGTTAAGTAGCTTTGCTAACAAAAGATTATGATGTGATTCCGATATTCCTAATTTCTGTGTAATCCCTCTGTAACATTCCATGCTTCTTTATTTCATTCAGGTAGAAGTCTTGAAAGATTACATGATGAAATCCCACTTCTTTTACTACTTACCCATGAGAACTTGACTAATCCTTTTGCGGTTTAATTGCTTCATATGAAATTAAAGAGACATGAATGAATACTTTGCTTAAGTATTTTCCATGGGGAGTTGATGGTTTGGAGTATCGAAAGAGGATATTGTCAATGACGAAACACTATACAAATATGACTATTCTTTTATGATATCCAAATTCCTTTTTCATTTACACCTGCCCCATTTTGACTCTGGTGCATGCCTATCTAGATGCATTTTGAGCCATTTTTCTCCCCTCCTCTTAAAGTTACAAACCTATTCATTTGTGTGTTTGGCTTTTGGTTTTGGGGGTGTGTTTTTTCCCCCCACCCCCACAACACCATTTAAGTTCAACTTTTCCTATTTGCTTTTAGGCATGACATTCCATATTTAACGACATTCATTCCAAGTTAAAAAAAAAAGAATTAAATGTAGTGTAAACCAACAAAAGAAAAATCCTTTCATGTGAGCTGAGAATTAGCATCTTGCAGTCTTGCTACATGTCATTTTCAAGGTTAATATTGATGTACTCCACACTCATAATGCACAGAAGTCATGCAGCTTCTTTTTCTCCTGTCATTGATTTTACCTTTCTCATACCTCTTTACACTACTTGAAAGTAGAAAGTATATTTAAATACACCAATTAGCAAGGTCTTGGTGTCCTCTATTTTAGACAGCTTTCAGGTTTTCATAACTTCTCTCAGATGGATGTTCGGCATCACAGCGTTTTAAATTTTTCCTTTCCCTCCTTCCAGAGAGTTTTGAGGAATTTGGGGGATCTTTTTGTTTCATTATAAAGGTAGTGTTTTGGAGCCTAAACTGGCAGGTCTCTGTACTAGTCTCGTTGCCCTCAATTGTCTGTCTCTGTGCTTCTGATCCTGATGTCAACAGTGTTCTGAACTGCTTGTTCATTCACTTCCTTTTTTTTCTTTTGACAACGTTCTGAAATTCCTAAGCCATTCATATATGATGATGCCACAAGGCATGTGTACTTTGCAACTGAATTGTTTTTGCTGCAGTTTTGATACACCACTCTAACACCATTGAGATCACTCTCTCACACTTTCCATGCTGTAGTCCTCTACTGCAGAGCTCATTTACCAGAACAATAAATTCATTTATTTATAATTAATTAATTAAAAGTTATTATTAATTAGTAATTAACTAATTTAGACGTTAACGTCTAGCTCAATTCTTTCTCTGCAGGAAGACCAAGAACTCCTGAACACCACCCACACACTTTGAAGAGAAGATTTCAAAGAAATATACACTATCCACCTTTGTTCAGATACATGCACATACACTGCCTTACTGAACCCTGACATATTTTCCCCATATTGGTGAATGAAGCACCCCTAAAAGATAGCTACTCTCATATCAAAGTCCCCAAGAAGAAATAAAACAAAAATGCCTTTGTATGTTAGTTCTCCCTTACTCATTCCTCATAAACACCAAAGTATGCAGTGTTCAGCCTCTGAACGAAAATAGTGAATAAGGCAGTCCAGTGATAAGATTGACAATGGCCCTATCAGCTAATGTATATAAAATATAATGAAAGATAAATGTTTATAGAAAGAGAAACCTTAATAAAAATTAGTGATAAGAGGAGAAAGACAGTTCTTTTACTTAATATGATCAGGGAAGTTTCCTTTGGAAAAGGTTTATCAAAGCAAAGATGTAACAAAGCAAGGTGCACAAATAGCTGAGGAAATCATTATGTGGTTTTAGCCTATGAACATTCTCGTGAAGTCCCTGGGTAGCACAACGGTTGTGCTTGACTGCTAATTGAAAAATTGGTACTTCAAGACCACCACCGAAGAAATGCCCGGCTATCTGGGAAGATTATAGAGAATACAACTTTATGGAGCTCAATTCTATTTTATAGGACATAGGGTCACAAGTCAGAATTGTTACCATTCTTCTAGCTCCTCACAAAACTCCAGGCTCCCCCTCCTTCCTTCCTTGAGGGTTTTAGCAAGTTGATAGGGAGCTCTTAATAAAAAGGAGCTGCACTGTCAACCCAGAGGCACTTGTTTGAAATCTACAATTTATTGTTTCTGAAAAGCCATTAGAGGGTCAGCAATGAGTTGTTTCTAACTCATCAATACATAACAACATTAGCCCGTGGATAGTCATAATGTGTCCCTTTCTTTTTCTCACCCTCTCTCCTTTCTGCTTCCTTCTCTCTTGCCTTCTTCCCACAATCCTCCAGAGGGAAAGTACAGGCTTTCAATGCTCAGGGTCTTCCTCATAGAAGACATCTGGTTCAAATGTACCAGGCCCACGTCTTCATGTACCAATGGAAATATTTAGATGTTAAAGAACTCTTCCTATCTTTCAACACAAGTTGAGATTTTGAAAATAAGTCTCACAAAGAGGACCCAAAAAAGAATCTCTTAATTATAAGGTTAAAAAAGATAGTAACAGTTTGGAGCAACACAACTCTTAGCTTAATCCTAGAAGTAAAATGCTTTTTTAAAAAAAAAAATTCAGGAGGGGAAAAAGATATTAATTTATATATTTTAATATTTTTCTGTTGGTCTCTGTGTCTCTAGATTCAGCCAGGCCTAAATCCATTTGTCTTTATTGGGGTGGTAACCAAAAAGTTGGCAGTTCAAATCCTCTAGCTGCTCCACAGGTAAAAGAAGTAGCTTGCTGCAGTTAAGATTTAAAGTCTAAAAAAAAGAAAAAAGAAAAAAAATTAAAGCCTCACAAACCAGATTGAGTGTCCTCATAAGCATGAATTGGCTCCCCAACATGAGTTTAGGGTATTTTTAGGGGGAAATGGAAGAGAGTTAGCATTCTTTGGGAAGATAAAGGAGAAATGCATCAAGGAGAGGGGGGTTTAATGTTTTCTTTAATAAGGTGGACTCCATAAGCAACTTCATCCGTATTATAATCTCCCACAATAAAGATGCAGGGAATCAGAGTGGAAATTGGGTTTCCCCCTTCCTTCTGTGGAATGAATATATCAGAAAACAACACAACAACAAAAATGTAAATTCAAATACTTAGTGTTGTTGGTTTATAATGAGTAAATTCACTGTCTCAACGTTGGATCAAGTTAGAGTGTCAGTCCACTTGTGACGTAACTAATGCTTGTATTTTGCAAAAGGCATTCTACTCTATTTGGCCTATCTCTTTGTCTTTGTTTGGGTGCTAAGCAAAAGGTCAATAGTTCAAATCTACCACAATAGACTTTACTTAGAAAGCAAAGGTAACCTATATGGGCCTTTTCCTACTCAATACCAAATTCCCTGAGCACTAATTGCTTTCTTTTACTGGTGATCTGCTTTTTCTCTCTGGTTTCTTTCAAGATTTTATCTTTGTCCTTGAACACATACAAATTCAGTGATTTGTCCATGTATGGATTTGTTTGGGCTTATCTTTGCCAGAACACATTGACATTCCTAGCACTTCATACACAATATTTCATAAGCTGTGGAAACTTTACATTTATTATTTCTGACAATATCACTTCTTTTCCACTTTTCTCTAACCTTTTTTTTTTGTTTTCCTAACAGAGTACTTAGCTTTCTTTACATTCCCTTGAGTTTGTATCCAGTTGCTTCCGTTTTTTATTTTGTCTAGGCTTTTTTGTTTTTAAATCATATTATTTACTGCAAGTGTAGCTGATCTGTAGTTTGTTATGTGCCATTGAGTCAGCTACAACTCCTAGAAACACTACGAACCAAGTCTAGAACATTGCCTATTATGTGCCATTCTCACAATCTCCAACACACGTGAGTCCATTTTTACTGCCACTTTGTCAATCAATCTGGTTAATGGTCTTCCCCTTTCTCTTACCCTCCACCTTGCCCAACATCATGTCTTTATTTCAAGTCCTAGCCCATCCTGACAACATCTAGGACCTAGCATTATTGGACATGTGTGTTTATAGGACAAGGAATTAAATTTCAACTTTGAAGTCTAAGGTTTAAATTTCTGTCCTGATGTTCCTTGATATTCAAAGTGTAGAAACACTCCATCACTATATTCCCCAGTCTCAGTGTACGTTAACATTTTGCTGTTTATTCTGGAGACTGAAGATATTTTTCTCTTATTGTGAACTTATTTATATTTAAATGGCATTTGTTGACATGTAATCAGGATTTGTAGGGGTTTAGGGACAAAATTTTTATTTACCAGTTATATCACATCCTGAAAATGCTTTTTTTTTTAAAAAAAAAAAGGGGCTATGGTATTTTCCATAGTTATTTCTGAGATAGTTCCACTAATATTTCTTAAAAAAACAATTTGCCAGTTTATTATAATATTTTCCATTACATACTACTGTCTGTTAACAAATATTCTCATTTACAACTTAAAAAGCCCCCAGTCTCTCACTTAGATTATAACAGTCATCTTCATTAACTTTTATTTGATCCTCACATCAACTCCTTAAGGTAAGTACATTTTAAAGTTACACGCAAAAGTAACAAGAAGTTTAAAATAAAACAGCAAGTCTTCTAAAAATTACAAAACTAGTACATAGAAAGGAAGCGGCCTAGTGACAAGGAACTGTGCTGCAACTCCAAAGTCACATGGCATTGATCCTTCTATCGTCCACATGCTTAAAAATCTGAGCCCATATCTAAATCTCAAGTGAGTTATATTTTCACAAAAGAGTTCCTTCTGATATCCAATTGATATCCTTGGCATCAATAATTATGTGACATTATCTGAAGGGAAAGATAATACACAAAATGAATTCCTTCGAAAATGTATTTAATTAATTAATCAGTGGCAATAAATGTTTAAATATAAATGCCCATGGATAATTATATGAAAAGCAAATATAATTTGCAAACCATCATTCAAATGTAAAGAAAAAATATGTGGCAGTCCAAGAACCTTTCTCATATTCACTCAGTGAGAAAGGGCCAACAAGTCTAAATGTTACATAAAGCCTTCCAGATGTTTTTTACCCCTCAACAAAAGTTTGATAACTTTTGCATACTATTATGCAGATGATACAACCTTGGTTGCTGAAACTGACTAGGGTGTATCATTTGCATTTGCTGCAAAATATCAAGGACTATGGTCTTCAATGTAGATTGCATCTTAACATCAAGAAAACAGAGATTCTCAACACTGATTTGAATTTACAGCATCATGTTAAGAGATTGAGATTATTAACAATTTCATTTCACTTGGCTCCACAATCAGCAATCTAGACATCATCAGTCAGGAAATCAAAAGACTAGTTTCAGTGGGAAGCCTGTGGTCAGGGACCTGTACAAAGTGCTAAAGAGCAATGATGTCAGTCTGGAGACTAAGGTGCACCTTATCCAGGCCATGATCTTCTCAATTACTTGTTATGCATCAGAAATCTGGACAATGACTAAGAATGACAGAAGACAAGTTAATGTGTTAGAGTTGTAGTGCTGGAGAAGAATATTGAATATGCCATGGGATGCCAAGAAAACAAACAGATCTGCCTGGAGAAGGTGAAGTCAGGTTGCTCCTTGGAGGCAAGAATTTTAAAACTCTGTCGTGAGAGTATGTGAACACTTCATCATGCTTGAAAGAGCGGAAGGTCAGCACAGAAATCAAAGATCCAGGATGAAGTGGTTTGACACAGTGACTAGGGTAATGAGGTATGTCAGAGATGGTGAGACAGGCTCAGGATAAAGAAGGTTTCAGAGCTACTCTCCGTAGGGCTGCTATGAGTCACAGGCAACTTGATGCCACATAAATAACATCATGCAGCACTTCTAGTCATGATTTAAATCATGTCTTTTTAGAATTTATTTCAAAATTAACAGGGTCAAATCATTGGAGAATACCAAGGAATAACTATTATAAATTATTTTGATCCAAATGCAGGGGTGGGAAGACATAAAAGTCAATAATATGTAAAAACGACTGGAACAACACATCAGCAGAGAACTTCCAAAAGTCCAGGCTAGGTTTACAAAGGGTCGTGGTACTAGGGATATTGTAGCTGATGTTAGATGGATCTTAGCTGAAAGCAGGGAATACCAGAGGAATGTCTATCTGTGTTTCATTGACTATGCAAAGATATTTGACTGTGTGGATCATAACAAGCTGTGGCTGACTCTGAAAAGAATGGGAATCCCAGAACACTTGATCGTCCTATACTTGGAAACCTATACTTGGACCAAGAGGCAGTGGTCAGAACAGAGCAAGGAAACACCGCATGGTTCAAAATTGGGAAGGGTGTACGCCAGGGACGTGTCCTATCTCCATACCTTTTCAACCTGTATGTAGAACAGATTATCTGGGCAGCTGGGCTCTATGAGGAGAAATGTGGGGTCAGGATTGGTGGAAGATCTATCAACAATCTGCATTATGCAGATGACGCAACCCTGTTTGCTAAAACTGAGGAGGACCTGAAGTGCTTGCTGTAGAGGGTCAAGGACTGCAGCCTCCAATATGGATTGAGGCTCAATGTCAAGAAGAGAAAGATTCTTACCACTGGACCAATTGGCAGCATCAAGATGGATGGTGAAAAGATTAAGATTGTTCACAGCTTCAGTTTGCTTGGCTCCACAGTCAACACTCTTGGCACCAGTAGCCAGGACACTAAAAGACATATTGCAATGGGAAAGTCTGCTGTTAGGACCTCTCCAAAGTACTGAAGAGCAATGGTGTCTCTCTGGAGACTAAGGTGCATCTGATACAGGCCATGGTCTTTGCTATCACTTGTTATGCATCAGAGAGTTGGACAATGACTAAGGAGGATAGAACGAGAATTGATGCCTTTGAGCTGTGGTGCTGGAGAAGAGTATTGAGGGTACTATGAACTGCTAGGAAAACAAACAGATTAATCCTGAAAAGGGTTAAATCAGGTGGCTTCTTGGAGGTAAGGATTCTGAGGCTCCGTCTAACATACATTGGACATGTTGTAAGGAGACACTGGTCCTTGGAAAAGGACATCATGCTTGGTAGGGTGGAGGGACAGCCCAGAAGGGGAAGGCCCTCTATGAGGTGGATTGATTCAGTGACTGGGGTAATCGGGATGGATGTATTGGAGACGGTGACATTGGCACAGGACAGAGCAGAGTTTAGGGCTTTTGTACATCAGGTCTCTAGGAGTCACAAGCAACTCGATGGCACATAACAACAACAATATGTTAGACTTCGGGTCAGAAGTAAAGCCAATCTTGGATTTAAGTTTGAACTATGATGGCTCAGTTGGCAAATTCACAGAAAATTTGACTTCTGGTCCTGCAGTCGGCTTTGCTGAAAAGATTTCACCTGAGCTTATTACTTTAGAAGATTTGGATGCTGTTTTATTTGAGAACTAGAAACTCTTTAGGATTTGATGATTTGGGAGTCAAATAAAAGGAACAATCTTTTATTAGTGGACAATGAGACAGAATTATGAATCCCAGAGGAAAATGGCTGTGGTTGTAGTTAAATGCAGTCCAGTTGTAGGTGACTCATAGTGACCCTATTGAACGAAAGTCCCAGACACCTGAATAACTTTTGTCCTTTTCCAGGTTCATAGTTTCCAGAGGCAAGCTATTATGGAATTGGAAGCCACTCCTGCTTCCAGGAGAGAAAAAGTGAAATGCTGGAAGAAGGCTGGCAGGACATCAGAAAGACAGTGTTAGGGGCATCTGATTTTTAATTATTAAAAAGCTTCTATTAAATATTTATTTAAATCTATTATCAAATCTTTATTTCTCTGTTAGTTTAAGGGAGATGAAAAAAGCAGTGCTCCAAATAAATGCTAAATGTAAAAGTACTTTAAAAAGAATAAAGTTTTTATACCAAATCTATCATTACAGATGGTATGTGCAGGCTACTAATGATGGCTGTAAGCACATCATCTTATTCCCAAGCTTAAAGGGAAAGAAAAGACTAGATTGGGGTTTCATGTAAGGCCTTGAGATATTAGTCACATATTGGCTATTCTGAGCATCCTAATATTCAGGAGCTAACCGTTTCATGGACCTGAAGTTTGCACTAAGTCACACATGACAAATAACAAGATATGTAAAGTCAGAAGAGTATATGAAAACTTGTAAGTCTTGCTAGCTGCCATTTATTCAGGCCACATCTTACAGTAATTCTATGCAAAGCAGTCCAAAATAACACCACCAGGTATTTTAACTATGCAATTAGCTACAATTTGGACTGTTGTGATTCACAGTTTTCACTGACTACCTTTTAAGCCTTGTTTTTCTTATTGTCGTGTACTGTAGAGTCAGAACCAACTCATAGCTGACCCTCTGGTACGTTTTCAGAGGCAGTTAAGTTGGTGGAGATTGCCCATCATTCTCCTACAGAGCAGCTGGTGATCTCAAACCTTGTGCCTTTAGGATTATAGCACAGCTTCTGGCCACTAGGTCATCAAAGCTCCCTTTTAAGCTTCAGAATGAAACTTTTGTTTGTTTGCTTAAGATCTGAATTGTATAGAAACTTCACATGCATATGATATTTAAAATATGGCATGAAAAATATGTTGTTCCAAGAAGAGGAACTTCTACTATATTCATGTTGTTGTTGTTGTTGTTGTTGTTAT
>NW_006399925.1:3724939-3733860 GCF_000299155.1 Elephantulus edwardii
CTGGCTTCACTCTCTCCAAAGCTGAAAATTCTAAAGCATAGCAGTATCGAAGGGAGTGCTGGTGATAAGGAATATATGCAAGTGAGGGGACAGGTTGAGATCATATTTCATGAGCCTTTAATGTCGTACTAGCGGTCATTTAATAAAATTGGAAAAGAAAATTTCTATTTGTTGCAAATAAATGTGGAGTAGCGGTGAAAGACAGATTAGGCAATAACAACAAACTGAAAATGATCTCACTTAGGTGCCTTAGTAATAATATAGGAAAGAATAAATGAAGATTTGAACTTGGATAATAGCTACTGGGATAAAAGAAATGTGTGATTTTCAGAACAATTTGAGGATAAGAAACAAGATATAGCAAACAAATTAAGGCTGAATATAATATTCATGTGTGTAGGGGAGAGAAAAAAAGAATTCTATATTTCTAGTATGAGCTAATCATGAGAGATAGGGTCATTGATTAAAGATGGGAAATAAGGAGAAGAAACAGGTTGTGAAGGACCATGACATGAAGAAACCCAGAAAGTGTTTAGTTAAGTTGGAACAATTTGGGATTAAGGTGTCAGCAGAATACTCAAAGTTAACTTGCAACTTCTTAAATCTGTGTGTCAGGCAGGGATTCAACTAAGTTGTATGAGATGGACATCAGTGTTTCAGATCATCAGCATAACGTAATAATTGAAGCCATAAGTGTCAATGATAATAGTTAGGAAAAGTTAGAGAGATGAAGAAAGAAAGAACATTCAAATCAATGCAGAGACAACGCAGAAGAAAGACCTGGAAATATAATTTCTTAAAAACCTGCTCCTCAAAACCCGATGGAGTACACGTTTGCTCTCACAGGAGGTTAACATAAATCAGAACTGACTCATTAGCAGCTAATTAGACTGGAGTGAGTGTGTGTATGTGTGCGCATATGCGTGCATGTATTTATAAAATTAAATCATTGGTTTTAAATTTTGTTATTTTTTTCTTGGATTTAAGCAGATCACACGTTGGACAACCGTAGACTCTGCCATCTCTGTAGTTTCATAAGCATGCTCCTTGCCATTTGAAAACTCAAGTCCTCCTTGGCAGATCTCTCTCGCCTACCTTTTCCCAGCCAACCCATTAACTAGTACTCTGAAAAATGATGGTCATGTTGGCGGGTGTGCAAATGTAAGATGCTGCTCAGCTCATACAGTCTCCAAAATAGGTGGCAAATCAAGGTAATCACACACGTTTAAAATCATCTTTTTCCAACTTGTAATTTCCCTGAGTACTTGGAATTGAACAACTATTTTGCATTTAAGTATGGATTTACCCAAGTGGAATTGTTTTTAACTAGGTTTTTCTTTAGGGGGTAGTGATAAATCTCAGCCTGAGTCTTTTTTTCCCCCTGAATAATCAAAAACACATGATAGAAATGTTCTCTCAGCTCAACAGATCCAGTCAGTGTTAGGCCGTGAAGAGAATAATCAAATAATTGAAGAACAAGAATGTTTATGGAGGTTCTGAGGGGAGCTAGTGAACAAAACAAGGACAGTGAGAGGACACAGAGGGAGTGCACCAAGTTGAGCCCAAGAAGGAACTAACAAGTGGGGGATGGGAGGGTCCGGTGGCGGTGTGCACAGCACAGGCAGAGTGAAAGCAGTGAGCCGACCAGGCACTGAAGAGCAGGTGTCTAATGGGTGAGCACATCAGGGGGCAATTTCTCTGGTAGGAAGAGAATCACTTCACACTGTTTCGTTTATAGCTTCTCAGGGGCACAGAGTCATTTTTCAAGAGAAGCAGCCCAGACAAGGATTTCTGTCTTGGACTTTCTTTGTACCACTGGACAAATCCTTTAATGACTTTACTTTCCCTATTCATACATGATACAACAGTTATCCAACTGGGTGCAGTGGTATAAAGAGGTTAGTCACTAGGAGTCAGTCACTTGCGGCACGACAGACCTGTGTGGAGCTTAGACCAGGCTGGGCTTTGCACCCAGCTCTCTTCAGTTTGGGAATCAGCAGGCCTGTGAGTGAGAGGAAACTGGCACCCAGTGTGCTTCGTTTGAAAACACAGCCATTATCTGTGGAGAAGTACAGAGGGAACTCACCAATTCTGGCAACAAGATTTCCAGGAGGGCAGAGAGGCACACTCTGCTGTCTCCTAGACGGACACAGTTCCCTGCCCACTGTAAAGCCCCATGAATGGACATACAGCCTCCACACAGAATGGGATATTCTTAGTTACCAAATGTACCAAACAGCTGACAATAATAACAACAACGATAATCACATAAAAGAGAGCTGAGATGTGCAGAAAACATCACAAATCCATGTAACAGGCCACAATTATTCAATCCATGTGAAAATGAGATGGTTTTTGGTAGGGAGAAGAAAATATTTTGTGCCACAGCTTTCAGGACCAGAAGTCGCTTCAATGATGAAATGGAGATTAGATCAATTAAGGGCCTCTGGTCTTCATGCTTTCCTTCCAATGCTGGTAGTGAGCCTAATATTCTTGGAATGAATGCTATTTATGACCACCTTTCTTTGATAAATGGAATTGCTTGGCTCACACACTTTTTAATATGGTTTTAATAGAATCTTTCAGAGGAAGGGAGAAAGAGAAAGAGAGTGTGCATCTATGGCTGCCTCTCTTGAAAAATCACCATGGGCCACAGCAAAACTATGAAAGTAACAGTGTGAAGTCATTCTGGAGCATGCTGTTTTGGATGGCAGATGGGAAGCAGGTGCATTTCTGCAGGATGAGCTGAAGAAGAGGGGCTTAATTAAAGAACGCGCTAACTGCATCCAAAAGAGCTTGAATTGCCACTGTGTGGGCCTGCGTTTCCCCCGTCCACAGAATCTTTTTAACTCTTTTCACGGCAGGTCATTGTCCTCCCTGCAGCCCAGAGCAATGTGGCTGGGCCTATTATTTCCCTTGTGGACAAATGGTGAGGCAGAGATGACCGTGAGACCAATAGTGCCTTCTGTGGCCGATTCTGCCATTAAAATTACTCACAGAGCTTGTGGCCTCAGCTGCTGCCTGCAAGGCCTGTCTTTAATTGTAGCAGAATCCCAGCCTTCTGGTCAGTTCCAGTCCCAACAATCTACCCATGACTGCTTCTCCTCCGCCCTTTGCACTGACAGAATTTCCTTTTGTTACACAGAGTATTGTGTTCTTTACAAATGGACAGTTGGTTTTAACTTCTTGCTTGGAGTCTTTTCACCCTTCTACACCACAACGCACTACCTGAAATAATATTACTGTCACTTTCACCCAATCAGTCTGGATAGTCCTTATTTGTTCTCCCTCAAAATATGGAAATGTGGCCCTGATAGGAACTAGATAGGTGATGGGGCCTATGTTTTCAGCTTTATAAGCTGAGTGGAAGTGATTGTGTCAGCTCTCAGAGTGAACTAAAGAATGTAGATTCTATTTCATGTCATAGAAGAATGACTTGGATGCTTCCAGGACATGAGCTGAGCTTGGTGAGGAAGGAGTAGGCCTCCTGACTGCCTAACTAGACCTGAAAGCAAAGGACTGAGGAAAAGCCTAGTGGGAGGAAGACCTGCTTCCAGAAGACTCTGGGCCTTGGTTGCCTTTCTTCTGCGGAACAGGACAGTTACTACCACTGTAGCATTCAGAAGTAATAACATGAATCGAAAAAAAAATGGTTTAATATCACCACAGAGAAGTGTTTGAAGGAGCACAATTTGGTGGGAGATAGGGGTGTAAACTTTTCATCTTCCCCTAGAACAAGCACACCACGTAGGCCACCTACTACATTTTTCTCCCACATTACACTGACTATTTTAGATTTATGTATGACACAATTCACTGTTTAAAAGTGAAACTCAGTCAGGTGACATAATTTGTTGAAGGTTACAAAGCTAATTAGTGGCAGGGCTAAGACATAAAGTCATATTACATCTTTACGCTAAACCCATTGTAAAGCTTTTCAAACATTCTGAATAATCCTATTTCCAGCATTTGCAAGCCTATATGTTTAATACAGAATAATGTGCATACTTATATATAAATATTGAGGGATTGATATATATACACTATTATATACCCACAATGTCAGTAATATTACTATTTCTTAGGTTCCAATTTTCTGTGTGCTTTTCCTAGAAAAGCAGTTTTTCACACTGACTTAGTCAGACAAGCATTCATTTACCCATTCTACAGATTAAAAACTTTTTTACTTCTGTCAAGGGTCTGAATAGCAAGAAAAAGATTATGAAAAAAGCAAAAAGGAAAATTGGGATTAGCCACCATCTCTGACTGAATCCAAAGCCAGTGGTAATCTTTGTTTATCACTAAGATTCAAGGGATGTTATTCATTTGTTGACAATTATGCCATAAGACCTCCATGGAATCACTGCAGTAGATTTTAATTTCTTCATCTAAGGAATGAAGGAGAAATCGATAAGGCAAGGCAAAGTACAAACAAAACTGGGATATAGTAACTGGTAGTAGAGCCAAGCCTTTCTCTCAGCCTAAATATTAATTCTGCAGCTGGGTTTACACTTCAGCATGTTTCCATTGAAATGTTAACAGGAGGGTGCTATTTCCTGGTTAATTGTACATGCCATAGTGGCCAGATGAATTCAAGTTATGCACTCCAGACAGACACACGTGCTCACACACACTCTTACACTAGTGAATTATCGGGCTATTATTTCAATCATCCTTTTAGTTGGACATCACAGACTGCCTTACAGCATAGGCAACAGAGTAATCTGATTCACAGAAAGAAGAAACCATGTCTGTTTACATACTTCCTGCTTCCATTCTCTGTCTCTATTTTCCCTGTGTTTCACTCAGCACTTCCTATTCCCTCATATGCACTGAGTCAAAAGAAAACCTTTATTATCTAAAGCTGTATTATCTAAAAGTTCCTGCACCAGCCCACGGAAGCATGTTGATTTATGACCATTTCTGAATACTCACAATGCATTCAGAATCCTTCAGACCCAGGTCAGCCAGGTGGACGTTTTCTGCGCACTATACATACAGAATGTCCTGCTTGCATCAATCCTCTCTCTCCCCGGCCATAAACACTAGAGCTTTCCTGTGGTGCTGTGATTTCCACTTAGGAACACATATTTGCATCTGTGAATAATCACTACTCTTTAAAACAATAATGCTGTTTTGCGTATTTTTCTACTTGTTTATCATTTATTAAACACCCACTCTGTGTTTGTGTCCACTTAATTTGTCACCCTATAATCTTATCACTGCCTATATATGTGTGATATGTGATGTTTGTTCTTTTGAAGATTTTAACACTAACATGCAGCCCTATAATGAGTAACAGTGAATATATACAATAGAGAAAGTTTCCACAGACTCATTTTCCCCCCTTTTTTGTGAAATGTCCTTTGTGAGACAAAGCACCAAGAATGGAAATTAGCTGCTTCTGTCCTGAGAATCTTCCCAACTCAAATCTTTCAAAAGGATTGTCCAGAACTCTCTCTGAGCATCACAATGCAGACATGCACGGCTGGCCAGCGGCCTCGCTTCAATGGAGAGGCTTACAAAGCATTCTCTCTGTGCTGAAAAAGACCCTCCCCTTCAAGATTTAGGCCTGGAGAAAGGGAAGCCACAGTTCAGCACTATTCACGGCAGTCCAGGTACCCCACTTTTTCAGACTTGAGAAGACCCAAGATCATTACCAAGGTAGAGAATTTAAATAATGTATTTGCCCAAGGAGTGTAAGGGTGGGGAGAGGAAAGGAGAGACAGAGAGAACGGAAATGAGGGCAGGTGATTATAATAAAAGAGATTACCTCCACTATTTCTCCACTCTGGGGGAAATCTTAGAAAAGCCCTTCTTTCAGAAATGAGGAGCGTACCAGTTCCCAATGACCCTTTATTCCTGAAAAAGAAAAAAAAACCAAGCAGTTACACAATGTAAAGACGAGGGGCTAGAGGGAGAAATCAGCTGAATAAGCACACAGCCAGCAATGGTGATGGGCCTCTGCCATGGGAACACCAGGTGCTATCAGTGGCTCTGTAAGACTGCAGGGCATCCTCACTCCACTTTGAAAAATCCAGCCATCTCTTTGAGTGTTGAATCGATTAGAGGCCACCTTTTGTGAAAGTGATGCTATCATTGTGGTTGTAATTTATGCAAAGAAATTCTGCTGCACACGATGATTAAATTATAGTATACAATGCACTATGTCTATAGCATTTCCCTCCCCCTCTGGGTTTCTCACTTTTATCTACAGTAAGATCAGGTCTGTGAAAAATTGGTGCACATGCTTTTCGGTCTGAAACAGAGAGCATTTCCACATGTTTCTCTCTATTTTTTTGCAATGGGGAGAACAGCACCACCCCACTTATGTCGAAGTGGCTATAAGATGTAAAGACAATGTGATTCCTTAAGAGAAAGCCAGGCAGTCAGGGATTTCCTTGAGACATGCAGGGATGTGTAGTTCATTTCATCGAAAAGAAAAGCAGTATGCCTTGCTTAACACACACACACACACACACACACACACACACCCCACACACACACACTGCATGTCTGTATATGTCTGTATATACTGTATAAGGTTCCATACGCTTCAGAAAGACTCTGGTTAATATTTGCTTCCTAACACTGCACCATCTAGCTTTGTGAATAGCACTAGAAGGTAGTTATGTTCCAGCCCACTCCCTACCCCCATTTTAGCCACCATTTTAAGGGAATCTGGGGATTACAATAAAATGGAGGCAGACAGGAAGAAAACCTGAACGTATCCATACATTCAGCTGTGCCCTGCAGCCTCAGCGCCCCCTTCCCTCCCTTTCTCCCTCCCTCCATGATATATTATTCACCAACCTCCTTCAGCTGAGTCAGGAGGAAATAGACTGGAAAGCACAGGGAAAACATAGATTATAACAAAGACTGTTTCACAAATAGTGCTGCAGAAATGTAAGGAAAGGGAGCTCCTATTTTAAAGCTATGAGTGCAATGTGAGATTTTTAATGGGCTGTTTGATTTCTAGATTTTTTTTAAGTGTATACACTACCCATGTGCAGTTGATTAATTCCTGGACTAGTTGCCTTTCCCCCTCTACCTCCAAATATATGATGCTCATGAAAAATCTATGCAACTGCCTGGAGAATTCCAGGACCTGGTGGTGGGCTGGCTGAGTTAGTTACCCTTGTGATTGGTGGGGGTGTGTGGGAGCAGGCTGGCTAGAGTCTCCCCTTTCTCCTCCTCCTCCCCGTCTGCCCTTGGGATCCTTAACAAAGAAATTCTGTTTCAATCAGTGACTGGCTGGCCAGGAGGGAGGTTGTGAGTTGAGAAAGTCCTGCATTCTGAGAAATGAAGAATAAGAAGCAAGGTTTCAGGCCAGTCTCTCACTCTCCTAGAGAATTAAGCAAAAGAATAGCCCAAAATGGATTCCTGAGTACATTCTGACCTTTTGGGGTCTGGGTCCTGCCTGCTATCTATCATGTCAAGAAGAAGGTGGGAGTGAGCTAAAGATGTGTGTGCATGTGTGAGGGTGTGTGTTTAAAGAATAAATCCATCCTGAGAGGCTAGGAAGCCTTCCTCAGCCACGAAGTGTCTTTTCCTAACTGGAACAGACTTGAGAATAAATGAAATTGTTTTATAGCTACATCTTCTCTCCTGTTATCCTCCACTATCTCTTAACACACACACACACACACACACACACACACACACACACACACACACACACACACACAACACTATCACTCACACACTCACACACAGACAGAAATGAACTATATTTAGCCCAGGGGAATACTGACCTTGGAAAAGGTAATTTCGAATGCAAATCTGTGTCCCCATGTTGAAGTGGTGCTGGTTTCCTTCAGCTGGCCTAGAAGCATGCTGTCTACATTTACAGCATCTCACTTGGACTTGGATTCTAAAAAAAACCAAAATCAAACAAAAAAAAAACAAATCCAAAATAACCCAACAAAACAAAACAAAACAAAAAATCCTCATTTTCCGTGAGTCAGAAACAACTCATAGCTGACACTCCTTTAAGTAGCTAAGGCTGTAAGTCGCAGAGGACGACATTGCTCATCTTTCTCCCTCAAAGCAGCTGGTGAATTTGGACCTCCTTCGGGTTAGCAGCATAACTGCCAAAGGACTAGGTAGGCCCCCAGCATTCCTGTGGATTAGACGCCCTACAATAACTATTTAGGAGAAAGTGAGTGGTCCAGGTAAGGTGTTTTTCCACTTGCCTGACTTTTGATAATGAGTATATTGGAGTTTTCTTTTCTCTCAGACTTACAGTCATAAGCGCAAAAATGACTAAGAGTAGAGATGTGTTTTTATTCTTTGCCTTCATCCCTATAAAAAAAAAAGTAAATAAATAAAGGCTAACTCTGATTGTTACTAGCATGTGAAAGTAAATTCCAAATTGTGGCCCAGGTGAGTGGGTGTAGGGCGTGGCAGGGTGAGTTGGCCGACAAAGTCTCAAATTGGACATTTGTGAGTGGCTTCCACACAGGTCACTTCATCACGCCTCTTTGGGATCACCTTTTTCTGCCCAGTGCACTCAAGGAACACGTACACAGGAGTCTGCTCGCTTCGTTTCATTTCTTTGAGTAGGCTCTGTGGAAGAAAGAAAGAACTCTTAGGACAAAGACACCAAGAGTAAAAATAAAGCTTAAGTATTTGCAATGAAAAGCAAAATCCTGACATGCTACAGCATTTACAGAGTTGCTATTATAAAAACAAAACCAAATTAAGTGGATAGTAAATATCCATAGAAATTAACCACCAATTTACAAGTAAATTTCTTAGAGGAATGATAACTCCTTAATTTTACTTTATTTTCTACATTCTTTTATTTTTTTTAAAGTACAATGAGGTGTGATTGCTTTGAAACAATATCAGAAAATTAGAAGAGAATTTCTCATGAAATTTCGATATTACAGATTATATACAAATATTTACATATATAT
>NW_006399925.1:3733960-3735947 GCF_000299155.1 Elephantulus edwardii
TATAATTTTATATAGATATTTCTATGCATCGCACATTTAAAGGACAATTTCTCCTCTAAAATTTAGATATTTCAGATTTTACTTAGATATTTTTATCCATTTCTATAATTGTATTCAATTCTTTCTATATACATACTATCATTCCACAGCATTTACAGTGATATTCTAGAAACTGGCAAATGTACAGTGGGGAAAGATCATACTTTTAAAAGGCAGTCAGAACACTATAATAGATTTGCTATTTTGCAATACCCATAAAAATTAACAAATGTATTATTTAAAGCTTTGTTCAAGTAGCAGATTATTCTCAGTGAGTTTCCTATTTTCCTGTAACAATTATTACAATTTTAATTTTAACTCAATCCCTCTTGCAGTGTGTGAAGATATCTGTCGTAAGACTGCAATTTGATTCTCAGTATCTGAAATAATCTAATTTCTCATAGTAGTCCAAATCTAACCATGTCCCTGATCATTGACTCAATTTTGACTCATAAGGACCCTTTGCTAGGTTTTTAATGCCTTAAGTCTTAACAGGAGCATTTTGTCTTGTACTGGCTTGTGGAAGTGAGCTGCTAAAGTTTTAGCTGTCTTTAGATGCCATCAAGTCTACTATGACTCGTAGCAACTGCGACTCAAAACAGTGGATCTGAAATCTATTGTCTTTCATTCTCATCATCTCTGCCTTACTTGAGCCAATTGCTGCAGTCAATCCATCTCACTGAGGGCCTTCTCATCCTTCATGACTCTCACTTTTCCAAGCACGATGTCCTTTTCTAAGAATTGGCCCCTTCTAGCAATATGGCTTAAATATGAGACAAAGTTTCTCTATCCTTGCTTGAGCTCCTTGGTTGCACTGTCTCCAATATATATTTACTCTTTTAGCAGTCCATAGGATATTCAGTACTCTTCTCCAACACCACAACCCAAAGGCATCGATTCTTCTTCTGTCATCCTTATTCACTATCCAACTTTCACATGCATAGCAAGTAATTTAAAAGCCCATTGCTTGGATCAGGCACATTTAGTGTTCAAACTGCCATCCTTGTTTTTCAGTATTTTGGAAAGGTCCTTGACAGCAGATTTTTTTCAATTTAATGCATTTTTTTTTTTTGTTACATGTATGCTAGTAGCAAGAGTGCTAATTGTGGATCCAAGTAAGATAAAATCACTGGCAGTTTGCATCTCATCTCCATCCATCATGACGTTGCCCAGTACTGAGGCTTATTGTTTCTTGATGTAACCCATATTGAAGACTGTAGTATTTGATCTGCACTAAGTACTTCTATTATTCACTATTTGCAAACAAGGTTTTATCATCTGCATAATGCAAGTTGTTGATGAGTCTTCCTTCAATCTAACACCACATTCTTCCTCATACAGTTCAGTTGTCAAATGATTTGTTCAGCATATAGATTGAAGAGTTTTGGAGAAAGGATACAATGCTGACACGTAGTTTTTCTGATTTTACACAATTCAGTGTTCCCTTATTCTGCTCAGAAAACAGTTTCTTGCTTTAGCTCTAGTTTTCACATGAGCACAATTAAGTGTTCTGAGATCCCCATTCTTTTCAGTGTTATCCATAATTTATTACATGCTATCAAATGCCTTTTACATAGTCAATAAAGCAAAAGTACACATTTTTTCCCTTTTTTAATGAAATTTTATTAATTTTAATGAACATTTACAGAGATTTTGGATTTCCATTCATTCATTGTTGCACTATTTTCTCTACCCCCTGCCCTAGTTCTTCTTTTTTCCCCCCTTGAAAGTCCAGGACTTAAGAACAATAAATGACATAGTTGAGCATCTACATCTTGTGGTTCCTAACCTTTATACTATAATAGACAAAGTGCTAGTCAATAGGCCTTTTATTGTAAGAACTACCTTCCCTCTGTAACTTGATTTGTGCCACTGTTAGAACCTCTACTTGGAATATTATTGCTTTTAATTTTTGACTCATGTACTTTTAACTTGTTAAATTTGTGTC
>NW_006399925.1:3736129-3743650 GCF_000299155.1 Elephantulus edwardii
TCCCCTTTTCCTTATGAATCAGGGTGAAGTCTCTCTCAGGGAGGAGTGATAGGGAATGGCAAAGGACACACTGAAAAAGGAAATTAATCAGAACTGGCTTTGACAAGCACTGTGGCAATGGGATAATTAAAACAAGTACACCTTTTTATGGTACTCTCTACTTTCAGCCAAGATCCATCTGACATCCACAATGATATTCCTAGTTCCAAAAGCCTCTTCTAAATCCAGCTTGCATTTTTTCCAGTTCTCTATTGATGTGCTATTCTAACCATTTTTTAATAATCTTCAGCAAAATTTTACTTTCAAATTATATTAAAGATGCTTTGGTTGTTGTTGTTATGTGCCATCTAGTCAACCACAACTCATAGCCACCTTATGCAAAATAGGTTGAAACGCTGCTCTACTCTGGGCCAATGTCACTGTCACTGACACACCTACAGTCATTACCCTAGTTACTGTGTCAATCTATCTCATCCGCGGCCTTCCTCCCTTGCACTGTCCCTCCACCCTTCTAAGCATGACATCCGTCTCCAAGAACTGGACCCTCCAGACAACATGCCCAAATTTTATGAGATGGAGCCTCAAAATCCTTGCCTTCAAGGAATAGCTTGGCTTCACCTTCTCTAGGACAGACCTGTTTATTCTTTTGGCAGTCTGTGGTATGTTCAATACTCTTCTCCAGAACCATTCAAAGGCATGGATTCTACTTCTGTCCTCTTTGGTCCAGTTCTCCGGTGCATAACAGATAATTTTGAAGAACATGACCTAGATCAGGCACACCTTAGTCTCTAGACTGACATTGTTGCTCTTTAGCACTCTGGAGAGATCTCTGACAGTAGACTTTTCTAATGAAACTTATCTTTTGATTTCTTGACTGCTGGTGCCAAGTGTTGATTGTGGAACCAAGCAAGTTGAAATTATTAACAATCTAAATCTTTCCTTCATTTACTGTGATGCTGTCATCTGGCCCAGTGGTTATAATCTTCATTTTCTTGATACTGAACTTCAATCTACAAAGCTCAATTCAATCCTGAAGCAAATGCTTCAGATCTTCTTCAGTTTCAGCAAGCATGGTTGTGTTACCTGCATAACACAGGTTTTTGATGAGTCTTCCTCCAATTCTGATGCTACTTTTCTCCTCATCAAGTCCAGCCTTTGGAATGATCTGTTCTGCATATAGATCAAAAATGTTTGGAGATAGGATGTAACCCTGACATAATCCTTTGCTGATTTTGAATCATGTAGTGTTTCCTTATTCTGTTCTGACGACCACCTCCTTCTCTAAGTATTGGATTCATCTGAGCACAATCAGATGTTCTGGGAAGTCCATTCTTCTCAAGGTTAGTCACAATTTGTTGTGATCCACATAGTTAAATTCCTTTGTATAATCAATGAAACACAGATAGACATTTCTCTGCTACTGTCTGCTTTCAGCCAAGATCCATCTGACATATGTGATGACATACTTAGTGCTATGGTCTCTTCTAAACCCAGCTTGTATTTATGGCAGTTCTCTGTCAATGTACTTACTGTTCCAATCCTTTTTAGATGATCTACAGCATGATTTTCTTTGCATGGGATATTGATGATTTTTGTTGTTGTTATGTGCCATCAAGTCATTTGCGACTCATAGCGACTCTGTAAAACATCCTACACCCTGCTCTATCTCTTGTCAGCCTTATTGTCTCTGATATACTTCTCTCCATTACCCCAGTGACAGAATCAATCCATCTCATTGAGGGTCTTCTTCTCCTGCATTCTTCCTCCACCTTCCCAAGCATGACGTCCCTCTCCAAGGACTGATCCTGCCTTGCAACATGTCCAAAGTATGTCAAATGAAGCTTCATAATCCTTGCCTCCAAAGAGCAGCCTGGCTTCACCCTCTCCAGGATGAAATTGTTTGTTCTTCTAGCAGTCCATGGTATATTCAATACTCTTCTCCAGCATCACAGCTCAAAGACATCAACTCTCTTTCTATCATCCCTAATCATTGTCCAGCTCTTTGATACTAAGCAAGTAATGGCAAAGACCATGGCCTGTATCAGGTGGACCTTAGCATCCAGACTGACATCATTGCTTCTCAGTACCTTGCAGAGGTCTCTGACAGTAGGTTTTCCCAATGCAACTTGCCTTTTAATTTTCTGAATGCTGGTACCAAGAGTGTTGATTGTAGAGCCAAGCAAACTGAAGCTGTCAACAATCTCAGTCTCTTTACCATCTATCATGATGCTGCCAATTGGCCCAATGGCGATAATCTTTGTTTTCTTGATTTTGAGCTTCAATCCATATTGAAGGCTTCAGTCCTTGATCTTCTGCAGCAAGTGCTTCAGGTCCTTCTCAGTTTCAGCAAGTGGGGTTGTGTCATCTGTAGAACACAGATTGTTGATGAGTCTACTTCTAATCCTGATGCCACACATCTCCTCGTAAAGACCGGCCTCCCAGATAATCTGTTCTGCATATAGATTGAAAAGATATGGAGATAGGACACACCGTTTCCAATTTTGAGCTATGTAGTGTTTCCTTGCTCTGTTCTGATGACTGTCTCCTGGTCCAAGTATAAATTTCGCAAGATCGGACAAGCTGTGGTAGGACAGCAAGAATATCATCCAGGAAGAATGCAAAACGTCATTACAAAGGCAGAGAAAGAAGAAAAGATGGCTGTCAGAAGAAACTAAATATTGCGCTGGAGCACCGAGAAGCAAAAGCAAAGGGAAGAAATAAAAGATATTAAGGAGTAGAACAGAAGATCCCAGAGGGCAGCATGGGAAAACAAAGCATTATAATGAAACGTGCAAGGAGCTGGAGTCAGAATATAAAAAGGGCCGAACTCGCTCAGCATTTCTTAAGCTCAAGGAACTGAAGAACAAATTCAAACCTCAAGTTGCAATATTTAAAGATGCTTTAGGCAGAATACTAAATGATGCAGGAAGCATTCAAAGAAGATGGAAAGAGTATACAGAGTCATTGTACCAAAAGTAATTGATGGACACAGAAGAACTTCATGAAACAACGTATGAGCAAGAGCCTGTGGTGATGAAAGAAGTTCAAGCTGCTCTGAAAAAATTGGCAAAAAAAACAAGGCCTCAGAAATTGATGCCATACTGATTGACATATTTCGACAAACAGATGCTGCCTGGGATGTGCTCATCACTATGTGCCAAGAAATCTGGAGAACAACCACCTTGCCAACTGACTGGAAGAGATCTATATTCCCATTCCAAAGAAAGGTTTCCAATAGAGTGTGGAAATTATCAAACAATGTTATTGCTATCACATGCAAGCAAGATTCTGCTGAAGATCATCCAAAAATGACTAGAACAGCACATCAACAGAGAACTGCCTTAAGTGCAGGCTGGATTTAGAAACAGCTGTGGCACTAGGGAATATTATAGGTAATGTCAGATGGATCTTGGCTGAAAGCAGAGAGTACCAGAGGAATGTCTATTTGTGTTTCATTGACTATGCAAAGACATTTGACTGTGTGGATCACACAAACTGTGGCTGAGTTCGAAAAGATATTGATGATATCATTCAGTATTTTATGAATAATTAAATATGGATCTCCCAGTAAGTTGTCCAGGTGGTTATTCTCTAGATTTCTTAGCATAAACTGGTGACCACTCCCATGGCAGCATCTGTTTGTTGAAATATGTCAATTGGTAGTCCATTAATTTCTGATACCTTGGTTTTTTTTATTTTGTCCCCCCAATTCCTTCAGAACAGCTTGAACTTCCTCCCTCATCACCATTCCCTCTTGGTTATATATCGTTTCATTAAATTCTTCTCTATCAGCCAATTCTTTTTAGTACACAGTGACTCTGTATACTCCTTCCATCTTCTTTTGATGCTTCCTCGGTCATTCCATTTTCTTTTTATAGTATCCTTAAGTATAGCAACTTGAGTCTTGGAGTGGTTGGTTCTTCAGTTCCCTTAGCTTAAGAAATGCTGAACGAGTTCAGCCCTTCTGATTCTCTGACTCCAGCTCTTTACACATTTCATTATAATACTTTCATTTGTCTTCCCAAACTGCCCTTTGAAATCGTCGTTCAGCTCCTTAACATCTTGTCTTGATTTCTCCCCTTTGTTTTGGTTTCTTGGTGCTCTAGCACAACACTCAGAGTCTTTTCCTACATCCATCTCAGGCTTCCCCCCCCACCACCACTTCTTTGTCTTAGGAATTACCTTTTGTATTCTTCATGGATGATAGTCTCGGTAACATCCTAATATTTAACATACTATACTACCAAGGATTTTTTTGGGGTGTGTGTGGGGGGGAGTGTGTTTCTTTCTTTCTTTTTTTTTAAAGCTAGGGATATAGATTATGAAAACAAAATTATATTCCCTAGCCACCCTTACTTCTAAGTTTGTCCAATGACTAAGTTTTAGCCAACAACAGGTGAGCTGATGAGTGTAAATTGACTATACACAGTGTTAAATAGGCATGTCAGTCAAGCTTTTCCCTTTTCTACATTCTCAGTGTCTGAAATTCAAGCATAGCCGTATTCTGTTTCTAACATGTATCTGACTGCAGCAGCACCATAGCTGCCCCCCTGAGGACGACATCACCAGGAAATGCCTAAATTTCAGGAGACATATTCTTTTCTAATTTCCTGAAATTGCCCAAGAATTCTCTAGATTTCAGAGCTCTGTTGGTTTGTTATTGTTGTATGCCGTTCAATCAAAACAGATACATAGTTGACCATCCAGTGAGTTTTCAGAGGCAGAGAATTGGAAGGGAGGAGAGCGCTCATCCTTCTCCTGCACAGCAGCTGGTGGATTTTAATCTGCCTTTGGGATTGCAGCACAGCATTTTACCACTAAGCCACACGAGCTTCCACGCTAACAGTGTACTGTCAACCCCAAAACAAGCAGTTTGAAATCACCATTAGCTAGTTGGGTGGTTGACAATCTCCTCCTGTGCAATTTATAGTGTCTGAAAACTGACCAGAGGATCAGAAGTGACTTGAAAGCACATAACAACAGTTATAAATCAACTGTAAAATATTCATCTCTACTTTCACACTTGTTGTTGTTACATGTAGTTGAGTTGCTTGTGACTAATAATGACCCTGTGTACAGTAACCCTGAAACCTGCTGTATCCTGGACCAACCTTATTATTTCTGACATACCTACCCCCATTACCCCAGTCGCTGAATCAATCCATCTCATCAAGGGTCTTCCTCTCTTGCACTATCCCTCCACCCTTCCAAACATGATGTTCCTCTCCAAGGACTGATCCTTTCTTACAACATGTCCAAAGTAGGTCATAAGAAACCTCAGAGTCCTTGCCTCCAAGGAGCAGCCTGGCTTAACCCTTTCCAGCATGAACCTGTTTGTTATCCTGGCAGTCCATGGTACAGTCAATACTCTTCTTCAGCACCACAGCTCAGCATCAGTTCTCTTTCTATAGTCCGTAGTCATTGTCCAGCTTCCTCAAGCATAGCAAGTAATTACAAAGAATATGGCCTGGATTCAGCCCACTTTAGTCTCCAGACTGACATCGGTGCATTTTAGTATTCTGGAGAGGTCCCTGACTGCAGACTTTCCCAATGCAATTTTTCTTTTGATTTCCTGCCTTCAATAACAAGAGTGTTGATTGTGAACCCAAGCAAACTAAAGTTATTAACAATCTCAATCTCTTCACAATCTATCATGATGCTGCTAATTGGCCCAGTGGTGAGAATCTTTGTTTTCTTCATGTTGAACTACAATCTATATTTAAGGTTACAGTCTTTGACCTTCTGCCGCAAGGGCTTCAGGTTCTCCGCAGTTTCTACAAGCAGAGTTGTGCCATCTACATAACACATGTTGTTGATTAGTCTACCTCCAATCCTGATGGCACATTCCTCCTTTTAGAGCCCCGTTTCCCAGATGATCATTGCTGTGGTAGTTATGTAATGTCAAGTCAGGACTCACCCATAGCTGACCTGCTGGTGGGTTTTCAGATACAGTTAGTAGCATGAAAGGAAATTGCCCAACCTTCTCCTGTAGAGCAGCTGGTAGATTTGAACTGCGTGCCTTCAGGAATACAGCACAACTTCTTGCCAGTAGGCCACCAGAGCACTTTTACAAACTCTCAAATTTGTGTATGGCGTAAGGTTCATACTTTACAAAACTCTTAGACTTTGTCTCTGAAATGTTATCTCTATTGAATATTGGAGAAATCTAGGGGAACCCTGGTTGTATAACCTAGAGGGTGTTGTACTGCTAACCTAAAGACTGAGAAGGAGAAAGACGAGCAATCTCCTCCAGTTAGACTTACAGCCTCTAAAATCCTATGTAGGATCAATTATGAACTAGTTCTGACTGAAGGACTATGAGTGAGTAAGTGAATTTTGCATTTACCTTATCCTTACATATCCTCCTTCAAGTCACCCTCTTTACCTACAGCCTGGTTCAACACAATTACTGAAGATTTAGAGCATGTAAGTAAACTTTCAAGAGCACTGAACATCCCATGGATGGCCAAAAGAAAAAAAATAGAATTGACAATTTTGAGCTATGGTGTTGGAGAAGAGCACCAAAGTTCCCAATGATGGCCAAGAGAACAAACAGACATGTATGTCTTGGAGAGGATGCAGCTGGAGTGCTCTTTGGAGGCAAGAATTTTTAGGCTTCGCCTCACTTACTTCGGCATGTTGCTTGTTGTTATGTTGTTAGGTGCTGTAGAATCGAGCACAACTCAGCAACATTTTGAACAGAAGATCTGGGCTCTGTTCTATCCTGCACCATCCTCACACTTCCTGACATACAAGAGCCCATTGAAGCAGTAACCATATCAATCCACCTGGTTGAGGGTCTTCCTCTCCTTCGCTTAGTCTCCGCCTTTCCTGGCATCATGTCCTCTTCTGAGGAATAGACCCTCCTAGCAACATGTTCAAAGTATATAAAGTGAAGTCTCATCATTCTTGACTCCAAAGGGCACTCTGTCTGCACCCTTTCTAAGACATATTTGTTCTTCTCTTGGCTATCCAAGGGATATTCAGTGCTCTTCTCCAACACCACAGCGCCAAGGTATCAATTATTTTTCAGTCACCTTATTTATCGTCCAGCTCTTGAATGCATAGCTTGCAATTGGAAAGACTATGGCCTGAATCAGATGCACCTTAGTCTTTAACCTGACATCACTGTCCCACAATAATTTGGAAAGGTCCCTAACAGCACATTTTCCCAGTGCACTGTGTCTCTTTATTTCTTGACTGCTGGCACAAGAGTGTTAATTGTGGATCCAAGCAAGAGGAAGCTGTTGATAGTTTCACTCTCATCTCCATGCATCATAACACTGAGTATCAGTCCAGTGGTAAGGAGTTTTGCTTTCCTGAGTTTGAGATGCAATACATACTGAAGGCTGCATTCCTTGATCTTCTATAAAAAATGCTTCCAGCCCTCCTCATTTTTAGCAAGCAAGGTTGTGTCATCTGCATAACAAAAGTTATTGATGAGTCTTCCTCAAATCTTGATGCCATGCTACTAATATAGTGTGGCTTCTCAGAAAATTTGCTTAGCATGTTGTTGTTGTT
>NW_006399925.1:3752525-3768123 GCF_000299155.1 Elephantulus edwardii
CTGGGGTAATCGGGATGGGTGTGTCAGAGGCGGTGCCGTTGGCGCAGGATAGAGCGGGGTTTAGAGCTGTTGTGCATAGGGTCGCTATGAGTCGGAAATGACTCGATGGCACATAACAACAACAAAGAGCAAAGATGTCCATTTAAAGACGAAGTGCTCCTGATCAAAGCCATGGTATTTTCAATTATTTTGTATGCATCTGAATTTTGAAAAATGTGTAAGGAAGACTAAAGAAGAATAGATGTTTTTGAATTGTGGTGTAGGCAAAGAGAACACAAAGGAGGGTCAGCTATAGGTTGGTTCCAACTCTACGGTACACAATAACAACCAAAATAATACATAAATATGTCTTGAAATAAGCGCAACCAGGGTGATCCTTTGAGGCAAGGGTGCTGAAACTTTGTTTCCTACACCATGGTGTTGCTGTCTGAAGGAAAAAGACATTATGGTTGGAAAGGTAGGGAGTTAGGAGAAGAGAAGAAGACTTAGGCAGACAAATTGACATAGCAACAGCAACAATGAGGCTAAGCATGACAGCTATCATGATATCATGAGGATGGCACAGGATAGGACAAGGTTCAGATCACAGAGTTCAGAACAAGATTCAGATTCATAGTGTTGCTATGAGTTGTGGTTGACTCAATGGCACGTAATAATGACAACATGTTGCAAAGCTACAAACAACCATTAAGAGTAAGAGAACACAGAGTCTTGCTGCTTTCTTATCACTCTGTGTGTGTGTGTGTGTGTGTGTCTTTCTCTCTCATTGCTCTTGAATCAGAGCCAACTCATAGTTAAACCTCCAGTGGGTTTGGGGAAGCTGCAAGTCACACAGGAGGAGATTGTCTGTCTTTCTCGTGAAGTCGCAGGTAGTAGAAAAGAAAAAAAAAATAATCCACAAGAGAAAAAAATAACGGTCCAAATACCACCATATAACTAATCTGTAAAGTCAGATTATTAGCAGTGTTTTCGTACATAGTCAATAGTTTCTACGTGAAGGTCCAGGAAGGGAATGACAAATACATTTCATCTATTCGATCAGTTCTAGTTGGTAATAGAAAGATAAAGGCTAAAATGTTTGCAATCGGTCAATGCACTCAGCCAGGAAGGAGTGGGTGTGGGAGTTCTTGTGATGAAAATGGTCATATGGTCATTTCTCTTCTAGTTAGTTGTTTGCTGATAAGTTAAATAATTTTAATTTTTATTTCAATTTCTCAGAAATAATTTTTCTCCCTTTTGTAATCTCTCAGTATGCTATGGTGGCTACATCATTAGATTCTACTGAGTTTATTTGCTACTGGATAGATCATTGTTCCTCCTCTTGTGCCAGACTGAATCTCTAGAATATTCATAAATCAGCAGCACTGAAGGATATTCATAAATTAACTGTATTGAAGGCAGAGCAATCTTGGCATGTATTTTCATTCTGTCATCAAATCACCTTACAATATGAATAAGAATTATTCCCTATATTTCACATAAAATCTCTACAATGATACCAAGTACCTTTTTCATGTTCATCAGGGCCAAGAGTCAACCTGAGGGGATCATGAGCTGAAACAGGGCAATGAAGTCATGATAACATAATTTTGGGTGGCTGGTGACTGGAGTGGCACTAAGAGAGCCCTGGAAGTCATTCCCTGTGGGATCTGCTAAGCGGAAAACAGAGAATGTACCAAATACAAATGAGGCCACAGAGCTGTCTCCATAAATCGCAGTCTGTAGGCCTTTTAATGTGTCAGCATAATCCAGCCATTAAGCATATTTAATTGTTATCTACAGTAAGTTCCGTAGATCATTACCATACTAGTCATTTTTCAAAGATCCTCATTAGCACAGGAATAAGGACTGCGATAAACGATCTGACTGGAGATGACAGAGAGGAGAGTTGCAGAGAGGGGCTATCATAAGTCAGCTAGCTCTTTGTGGAGACATTGCTTTTCACCAGCACCATAACACAATCAATGGACTCTGCTGGGCTCTTCTCATTGCAGAGTGTAAGACAAGAGAAATAAGCCATTAGTTCCTTCTTGCTACCTATCTCCACTTCAGCAACACACTTTGTGCCCTCACAGTTTAAGCTTGGCTAAGTTGAAAATTATGTGACATCAGTAATGATGTACATTCACAGATTTTGATAGTAGAACCTCATTGTTGACATTACACTGATAGTCATTGAGAACACATCTATTCTAGACCAAACCAGTATCTTTCACCTGGCTAAGCCACTGAGATTCAAGGTCAACTATGACATTTTTCCTATTCACAAAGCCCTTGCATCCCGATGACAAAGTTAACAAAAACCATAATAACCAACCTACTTGTTATGCTTCAATTGTCTCTATATTTATCTCAACTTGTAAAAAGTCTTATTATACACTTCACTTTTTTTCCCTCTTCTTTTAATACATGTTTTAAATGCTCCAAGTCTCATTTTCATTTCTGTTACCTGCAACGCTTCACCTGTGCATTTCCTCTAATAAATCTCGTCATCCTCATATTGCATGAGTTGACACAAGTGTTTTGAGTTCATCTGCATCAGGCATTGTCTTCCACTGGAATACAAGAATTACCTGTTATGTAGGCTTCTAATTTGGAATAATGATTCTTTGTCTTTCACTGAGATTGATTTAGATTGCAGTTGGTCCAACACCAGTTTTTGTTGTGAATTCTAACTCAGAATTTCCAAACGGCAAAGACCATGCCGAATTTCATATGAACTGAAGGCCTTTCATTCTCACCTCAGGTATTCTTCAGGTATTGATTCTCTGTGTAACTTGTTTCCAACTCAGGGTCCAGGGTCTGTATAAGTTTTTGGTGTTACATTCCTTGACATGTTACAATTTCTAGTGTCTCTTTCTAGGCAAAATAGCAATATTCCAGTTCTTGAGTTTTTAAAGTTGTTCAGTCTCAATCTCCCATTGCGCTAAGAATTTACGAGGTATACTTACAACCACAAATATATACTAATAGCTTTCCAGTCCCTAGGATGTATACTTGACTTCAACATTCCCATAAATATCTTTGGCTGAAATTCCTGATCAGTACTCTTAACCACAAGTTTTCCCTGCATTCCTAGCACCGGGGAGAAACCTTTTTAATTTATGATCTTTTTTCAATGGTGTTTTAAGTGAAATTTACAAAGTGTATTGGTTTCTATTCTATCAATAATATGTCATTTGTTTTTTAACATCAAGTACAATATCCCCACAACGTACTTATACTTGTCCTCCTTCTTCCCTATAATTCTCACTTCTACTAATCCTTCTATCCTTCTACCTCTTGCTGCTGGCTAAATGATGCACTTTTCACCTTATATGTTTGGTTATTGAAGGGTGAGTACATCTCTGATGTTGCTGGTCACCTTATAGGCCTGTCAATTGTTTGTCTACAAGTTGAACCATGGAGATGAATTTTATTCTAGATTCAAAAGGTGCCTAAGGGCTACAGTCTAAATGGTTCCACCAGTCTCTACCAGGCCAGTATGTCTGGCTGTGTGTGTCTCTGTGGGTCTGTGTCTGTGTGTAAGTTTTGTTCCATATTTCGAGTTTTGTTCCCAATTCTACTCAAGATTTTCTACTGACATCCATTTCAGAGTGGGTTATGGACTTTTTAAATGTGATTTAAATTACCTAGCACTTTTTCTCATGTGAATCTACATGAGAGAAAGAGAGAGTAGTTTTATAACTGCTCAATTCATCTTCTTCACTAACAGAACCTTAGAGAAAAACCAATGTCTGGCAAGGCTATCACTTGCATCCAATTTAACAATTTAATTTTCAAAGAAAAACTATAGTGACCTCATTGTTATTGTGTTGATTGCCTTCAAGTCTAGCACTACTCATCGTGACCCTATGACTAAAACTCCTGAAGCCCCTCTACAAGTATTGACATTTAAAGGCCTATTAATGTGAAAAGCACTCTGACTTTGAAGTCTGGGATTCAGGGTTTGAGTTCAGTTTGTTACTTATCTTGTCACCATGATCCCTTTAATAAGTTCTCATGAGTTTCAGGCTTCAAAGCTATATAACATTCTTCTGTTAGTTTGTAAGGTTTTCTAAGGTCTGTTATTTCAGAAATGAGTGGTTAGTCTTACTTATTCTATCTTAATGTGGTGGCTCCACTGAAACCTATCTACCATGTATGACTCTGCTGATGTTTGGGATGCCAGTAGCATAGCTTCAAGGAAAGTTGTCATAATATGACAAACTGGTAGACAAATGGTATAAAACCCTTAGTGAGATATATTAGACACAGTGACTGCACCAATGGACTTGAGCATGGTGGAGAATATAACGATGGCATAGGATAAGGCAAGGTTCATAGGATCATTAAGCATTGTAGTTGTCTCGATGGCATCAAGAACATCAAGCTAGACCAAAGGACATAAGAATATTAACCCTCAGGGCTTTTGGAAATGTTTGTATGAAGCAGCTACCAATAGATCTCTGGTATCACAGTGGTTAAAGCACTTAACTACTAATAAATTTATTTGTCGTTTGAAGCCATCAGTCATTTCATGATGAAAGATGTAACAGCTCGTTCCACAATTAATACAGTATAGAAAATCCTGTGAATGAGTACTGTTTTGCCTTATAGCATCATTTTGAGTCACAGTATACTTCATGGCAATGGTTTTAATCACCTAAGCCTCAAAACACATATGCACACAATAAAATAAAATAACCAAACAGAATTTATATTTGGTATTGTGAATGTACCCACTAACTTCGTGTTGTGAAAATAAGAGGAGTCCTGGCACCTGCTACGAGAAAGTCAGTCAGTGTGCTCCAGTAATAATACACAGCCTCCCAAAACATGAGGGGGGCGCTGTGGCCTAGTGGTTAGATAGTTGCATTCCTAGCCCAAAGATAGTCTGTTCAAAGCATCAGCTGCTCTGTAAAAGAAAAATGGGCAATCTCTTCCCTTCTAATTTCCAGTTTCTGAAAACCCATTGTAGGTCTGGTTATACATCCATGCTGACTCAATGGCAATGTTGTGGTTGTTGTTAGGAGTCATCGAGCCAAGTACATCTGAACCCTGTTCTATCCTGTGCCATCCTCACACTTCCTGACACACAAGAATCCATTTCAGCAATCACCATGTCAATCCACCTGGTTGAGGGTCTTCCTCTCCTTCAGAGACCCTCTACCCTTCCCTGCATCATGTCCTTCTCCAAGGAATAGACCCTCCTAGCAATGTGCCGAAGTATATGAGATGTAGCCTCATCGTTTTTTCCTCCAAAGAGCAATGCAGATGCACTCTCTCCAAGACATAATCCATTTGTTCTCTTGGCCCCCCATGGGATGTTCAGTGCTCTTCTACAACATCATAGCTCAAAGGCAAGAATTCTTCTCCCATCCTTATTCATTGTCCAACCCTCAGATGCTTAGCATGTAATTGGAATGACTATGTCTTAAATCAGATGTACCATAGTTCAAATTTACATCATTATTCCCTAATAATTTGGAAAGGTCCCTAACTTCAGATTTCCCCACTGCAATATCTCTTTTTTTCTTTACTGCTGGTACTAAGGGTGTTAACAGTGGATCCAAGAAAAAGAAAGTTGTTGGCAGTTTCAATCTCCTCTCCATCCATCTTGATGCTACCTATCGGGCCAGTGGTAAGAATCTTTGTTTTCTTGGCATTGAGATGCAATCCATACTGAAGACTGTATTCCTGAATTCTCTGCAAGAAGTGCAATGATTATTGATCATTTTTTTAGTTTCATAAATCCTGAGGCATTTCTAT
This sequence comes from Elephantulus edwardii, assembly GCF_000299155.1. Lineage (NCBI taxonomy): Eukaryota > Metazoa > Chordata > Mammalia > Macroscelidea > Macroscelididae > Elephantulus > Elephantulus edwardii. Next base: position 3,758,277 of record NW_006399925.1, read on the forward strand.
TATGTCCTATCAATGTTGCTGTGAATAATAATCTACTCAACTACATTGCATTTGAGGGTGTGGGGAAAATGAAGATGGAATTATTTTTGTGTCCCTAAAACTGATCAGATTGAGACCATAGAATTGCAGCAGATTGGAGATGAAACCAGATCACTAAAATAATTCTCTTCTCCTTCCTGATGCAGCACATGGCCAAAAATATTGTATCTCTTAATATTGTTAATTTCTATTATAAAGAATGTTAATAAGAAAAATACTAATACTGTAATAAAGTCATAATAGCATATATTATACAATAAAATCTCATTGTCAACAAGTGATTCTGACTCATAATCAACTTATAGACCAGAATAAAGGTGCCCCATCAAGTTTTCCATGTTGTAACCATTGCAGAGGGAACACTGTTGACCTAGGAGCAAAAAGCAGTACTGCAATCCCTAAGACATGTGGTTTGAATCCACAAGCTGCCCTGCAGGAAAAAGATGGACAATCTCCTCTCATGCGATTAACTGCCTCTGAAAAGCCACTGAAGGGTTAGGTGTGGGTCAGTTCTCACTCGATTGTACACAAGAACAAGAACCTTTACAGAAACCACTAATGCATCTTTCTCCCGTAGGCAAACCAGTGAGTTCAAACCTTCAACCTTTAAGTTAGAAAGTGCTTAATCATTGTATCACTGGACTCATCATAGCATAGTATTATGTCATGAGTTTCCTTGTATTTCATTTGTATAATTGGAAATCTAGACTTACTATTACTTCATGCTGAGATTCAGATAATATTGTTTACATGTGAGATTAAATTAAAAAAAATCTATTAAGTTTGTCATTCTGAACAACTACCAGATTTTAGTAGGTGTCCTCAATAATTTAAAATACCTTCCAAAATACCTAGATATATAGGGCTGTGCAAGAGTTGACATTGGGCTTTTGTGTTCTGTCTTTATTTTGCCTATGTTCTAATGTCCAGAGAAGATTTTTTATGATAAAGTCCTACCTGACCACTTCTCTGTCAGTCCACAGTTCTATAATAGCTTGTGTATTGCCATGATGCTGGAAAATTTTATATGAGTAGGGTCATTCATGGTAGACAGGTTTCTGTAGAATTTAGAAGTAGAAAGCAGTCTTAACCATCTACTTCTCATAGGCCATTAAAAGTCTTATGAAAAGCAGTGTAACATTGTCTAATAGAATGCAAGAAGATAAGGACTTCCAAATGGAAGGCATCGAAAACATAAACAGAGAAGAGCTCCTCCCACCAGGTGAATGGAGGAAAATGTAAGACATAATATGTATGAATTTTGTATGCAAACCAAATAAATTAAAAATTAAACAACAACAACAACAAATGTAGTGCCTATCTCAGAATCTAACACAAAGCTTTCAACCAATGAAAACCTTTCATTTGCTGATATGAAAGGACTAAAAATTAGTAGAAATAAGGACTTCTTAGTACACATATAGGTTTCACATGAATACAATTAAGTGTTCATGTATGTCCATTTTTCTTAATGCTACCTATAATTTATTATTGTCTATGCAGTCCAAAGCCTTTGTATAGTCAATCAAATACAAGTAGACATCTTTCTGGTATGCTCTGTTTTCAGTCAGGAGCCATTTGCTTTTAACAATGATATCTCTTGGGGAGGATCAGAGAAAGACCCTTAACAAGATGGACTGACATAATCATTTTAACAGTGGGCTCAAGCATGCCAAAAATAAAAAAGATATCACAGAATAAGGCAAGGTTCAGTTTGTTGTGTTGTTCATAGGGTTGCTATAAGTTGTCAGTTCAATGGCACTTAATACAACATCCCTCATTCTGTTGCCTCTTCTGAATCTAGCTTCAATTTCTGGCAGCTCCTTGTAGATGTGCTGCTACAGCTACTTTTTAGTAATCTTAAACAAGATATTATTGGTATTTGGTACTAATGGTATTGCTTGATATTTTCTTACTATTGAATTATCTTTTTGAAACGGGAACAATCATGAATCTCTTCAATCAGTTTTCAAGTATGTCTTCCAAATTTTTTTGGTACACATGAGAGAGAACTTTTAAGGACTCATGAGAGAGAACTTTTAAGGATTCAAGTGTTTTAAAAGACCACAACTGATATTCTGTTAATTCTGAGAGTGATCCATCTATCTATTATCTATCTATCTATCTATCTATCTATCTATCTATCTATCTATCTATCTATCATCTATCATCTATCTGTCGCCAATGTCTTCAATATAGTATGGGCTTCTTATTTAAGTGCCATTGGTCCTTGAACATTATGGTTAGTATTGTTGTTGTTGTTATGTGCCGTTGAGTCACTTGCGACTCATAGCAACCCTATGTACAAGATCCCTAAACCCTGTTCTATCTGGTGCCAACACCATTGTCCCTGACACACCTACTCCATTACCCCAATCACTGAATCAATCCATCTCTTCGAGAGTCTTCCTCTCTTGGTTTGTCCCTCCACCCTCCCAAACATGATGTCCTTCTCCAAGGACTTGCCCTTCTTTGCAACATGCCCAAAGTATGTCAGACAAAGCTTCAGAATCCTTGCCTTCAAGGAACAGCCTGGTTTTACCCTCTCCAGGTCAAACCTGATTGTTCTCCTAGCAGTCCATGGTATATTCAACACTCTTCTCCAGCATCACAGCTCAAAGGCATCAATTATCTTTCTAGCCTCTCTAGTCACTGTCCAGCTCTCTGATGCATAGCATACAATTGTGAAGACTATGGCCTGGATCTGGTGCACCTTAGTCTCCAGACTGACATCATTGCTCTTTAGTATTCTGGAGAGGTCCCTGACAGCTGACTTTCCCAATGCAATTCTTCTCTTGAGGTTCTGGCTGTTGGTCCAAGAGTGTTGATTGTGGAGCCAAGCAAACTAAAACTGTTAATAATCTCAATCTCTTCGCCATCCTTAATGACACTACCAATTGGCCCAGTGGTTAGAATCATACACTAGCTAATAAAATAGGTCAGCGATGTTGTTGTTATATGTCATTGAGTCAATTATGAATCATAGCAAGTCTATGAACAATAGCTCTGAATCTTGCCTTATCCTGAACTAACTGCACTATCGAAGATACACCTGTCACCATTGTCACAGTCATTGTCAATCCACCTCATCCAAGGTCTTCCTCTTCTGCGTTGATCCTCTACCCTTCCATGCATAATGTCTTCTCCAAAAACTGGTCCCTCCTGGTGATATGTCCAAACTATGTGTGACAAAGCTTCAAAATTCCTGCTTCCAAGAAGCAAACTTTTTTCACCCTCTCCAAGACAGACTTATTTTTTTCTCTTGTCAGTCCATGGTATGTTTACTGCTTTTTTCCAGCACAACAACTCAAAAACATAGATTCTTCTTTCATTCTTATTCATTGTCCAGCCCTTAGATACATAGTAGGCACTTGAGAAGACCATGACCTGTATCAGGCACAACTCAGTCTCTAAAATGGCATTGTTGCCCTTTAGCACTCTGGAGAGATCCTTGACAGCAGATTTTCCCTGTACAGCAATTCTTTTGATTTCTCAACTGCTGGTACCAAGTATATTGATTGTGGGTCCAAGTAAGATGAAATTATTAACAACTTCAATCCTTTCTCCATCTATTATGACATTTCACAGTGTTGAGGATCATTGTTTCCATAATGATAAGATGCAATTCATATTAAAGCCTGCAATTTTTTTACTTTCTGCAGAAAATTCTTCAAGTCCTTCTCAGTTTCTGTGAAGAAGGCTATGTCTTCTGCATAATGCAGATTGTTGATGAGTCTTTCTCCCATCCTGATGCTATTCTTCTTCATGAAGTGCAGCCTCCCAGATGAGCTGTTCCACATTTAGGCTGAAAAGGTATTAAGAAAGGATACATCCCTGACATACACCTTTCTTGATTTTTAAACCAAGTGCTGTTCCCTTTCTCTTTTTGGACAACAGCTTTCTGGTCTATGTATAGTTTTCACGTGAACACATCAGGTGTTCTGGGATTCCCATTATTCTCAATGTTGTTGTGACCCACTCAAGGTCAATCAATGAGTGGAGGAATTGGAACTAGTACCTAAATCTTAGGATTCCAGTTATGTGACATGTTCATCCCACAAAAGAGTAACTTCCTGTGGAGCAGGCATGCCTTATTTTCACTAAGAGTAGATGATAGAGAATGTTCTCTGTCTTTAAAGCACTTAGTCTCCTTGGGTCATGCTGTAAGGAAGCAGTGATCTTACGGTGATTCTTGGATCACAGTACCAGAATAATCTGAATGTCTGTGCAAAAAATGTAGACGACAGTGTCCTAAACAAAGTTTGATTAATCTGAATCTCTATGATTGGGTCATGGATCTGACTCAGCAGATAATAGGTTTGTTCTTCAAACTTTTAGAAACACTGATGTAAAACCTGAAAACTCTACTCTATGTTGATGTAATCTTAATAAATAGAATGTGTTATATATAGGAAAGACCAATTTGGAATATGGCATAAGTTCATTTACTTAAAAATAACAGGAGAATGGGATTCCCAGAACACTTGATTGTGCTTATGCAAAACCTATACTTGGAAAAGGAAAACAGTCCTCAGAACATAACAGAGAAATACTGCATGGTTCAAAATCAGGAAGGGAGTATGTCAGGGATGCATCCTGCCTCCTTATATTTTTAATCTCTATGCAGAACAGATCATTCAGGAAGCTGGGCTTTATGAGGAGGAATCTAGCATCAGGATTGGAGGATGACTCATCAACAACTTGTGTTATGGAGATGGCCCAACCTTGCTTGCTGGGACTGAGGAGGACCTGAAGCTCTTGTTGCAGAAGGACAATGACTGTAGTCTTCAATATGGATTGAAGCTCAATATTAAGAAGACAAAAATTCTCACCACTGGAGCAGCTGGCAGCACTATGATGGATGGAGAAGAGATTGAGGTTGTTAACAGTTACAGACAGCTTGCTTAGCTCTACAATCAGCATTCTTAGCACCATCAGTCAGAAATCAAAAGACAAATTTCATTAGATAAATCTGCTGGCAGGGACTTTTCCAAAGTATTGAGAAGCAATGATATCATTCTAGAGACTAAGGTGTGCCTGATCTAGGCCATAGTCTTTGCAATTACTTGTTATGCATCAGAGAGCTGAACTATGACTACAGATGACAGACAGGAGACTTATCCATGCCTTCAAGTTGTGGTGCTAGAGGAGAGTCTTGAACATACCATGGACCAGAAGGAAAACAAATAGTTTCTGTCTTGGAGAGGGTGAAACCAAGGTGCTCCTTGGAAGCTAGAATTTTGAAGCTAAAGCTCATAAACTTTTGGCATGTGGCCAGGAAGGACCAATCCTTGGAAAAGGACATTACATTTGGAAAGGTAGAAAGACAGAACAAGAGCAGAAGACCCAGGATGAGATGGATTGATACAGTAACCAGAGCAATGTGGGTAGGTATATTGGAGTCAGTGAGACTAGTTCAGGGCAGGTCAAGCTTCAAAGATGTTGCACATATGGTCCCTATGTGTCGTAAGTGACTCAATGGCACATAACAATAAATGACTATAAACTAATCCCTGTTCTTTATGGTGGAAACAACAGTTAACAAGAAAAACAAATCTCTGTTCTCAGAAAATTTGGCCGGCCAGCCATGAAAGGCCTTGGAGAGCCAGAGTCTAGTAAAGATACCTACCTAGTAACTTATGGTGGGAGTATAGACCAATCTAAGAAAGGAAAGGATTTTATACAGGAAACCCTCAACAAACCTGAGGAAAGGCAAATTCTCCTCAGAATCAGTCACTGAGTCACCGATACAAACAAAACTAGTTTGTGCACAAGGAAAACTATCATCAGAATGAATCTGAAATGCTTTGAACCTGAAGGTTGAGCCTCCCTAGATTAAAATCTCACTTGACTCGTATGATTAACACTTCTGACGTCTCAGGCTAACAGTGCAAACTCAAACAAATGTTATTAAAATGTTTTGGTTTTTATGTTATTTCACAGGATTTAAGTAACTAGTATATTATGAATAATCTTTTTTCCCCTAAAATATATAAAATGAAGTTAAGAGAAAGATCTTTGGTCTTGAGCTCTGTCACTAAAAATGGCAGCTTTGGCAAAACAGCCTCTTCTTTTAGCACCCTTATTTACTGTAGTGAGAAGAGGGTAGTTAGACTGCCAGGATTCCCTCTTCAAGCTGAGACTAAGCTAAAATTCATAGGGGGGGGGGGAGTCAAACTCTCATGGAAAATAAAAGCAGGACAGCACAAGGTTTTTTTATTCAAAATTTCAAATTTTGTTGTTGTTGTTGTTTTGGGAGCACAACAGCAGAGTGCATTCACCCTTACAGGGTTCATAACTCAACATATGTAAAGTTCATAAATTAATGTAATAGGAAGCAGGGCAACATCTGTTCTGTAGTACCCAAACAGAGGAGATTTGGACATTTGAGAAGAGGCTCTGCAGATCCTAAAGTGAGACTGGGACCATATGGGCAGTATTTACAGTGAAAAGATTCCCTGTCTCTATTGTGTTTCACTCTAACTATACACATCTGCTCCCAAACCTCTCAAATTTTGGGATTCAAACTCTGCTGAAATCAAAGCCCCTTCCTTGTGAAACCAGCAGCCAACAAATCAGAGTAAAGCAGGCTGCCTCTTCTCGCTGTGCGCCCTTTGCCAGCTGTTGGCTCAAACCAACCATCCCAGCTTGCCTGCCACCAAGTCATGTGTGCAAGCAATGTGCCCCAACCTGGCACTGCCTTGTGCCTGCCTCCAGCGGCCACAGTCACTGCGAAGTTAACCACTAATTACTGTTCCTAATAAAATCGCACGGTAGGTTGATTTAAAGAACATTTGCTTAATTTGAGATCAAAGCATGGCTTTTCTTTCCCCTCCCGCTTTAAAAAAAGAATATCTTGGAGAGATGAAGGATGTAATTAAGTTCATGTATGGGCTGTTAAGTAACTGAATATTTACCTCCTACTTAAAACGACTTCCTGAGCCACTATGTGGTGGTCCTTTTATCCAGTGGTCTGCAGTTGAAATAGCAGGCTTACTGGAAAGGAGCTATAAAAAGGCATGCATTGTGAATTGCTGCCGCATCCTGATTGCACAAGAGAGGGGAGGAGAAGAAGGTGGTGTAGGCTAAATTAGTTCTCTGACATGCCAAAGAGATAAAGGATTGTGTCTCAGTCCAAAAGCTTGGACGCTGGGCAGCTTTGAAAAACTGGGGTTCAGCTGTTACTCAGAAAGCAATGCTCAGAACCAAAACCTAAACACACTTTGTCAGAGGTGCAAGGAGAGAGGGGGAAAAAATCTCAACACTCAAATGCCGTGTGGGTGCTTTTCCTAGGAAACAAGCAAACCACCTTCATTGAGTCTCAAAATAGAGCAGTCACCACCAGACAGATGATAAGGTTCAGGGAGACAAGGAGAGAGTCTTCAACTGCATGACCACAGACCAAAAGGAGTGAAAATAATGCTCATTTCCAGAGGTCAACAACAGTAACTAAAAACAACAGTAACAAAATTCCTGCTGCCATCAAGTCAATTGCAACTCGCAGTCATGTGTTAAAACTGCCTCAACGGCTTTCCAAGGCTATAGTGTTTCCAGAAACAGAATGCCACACCTTTATTCCGCAGATTGACTGGTGGGTTTGAATCATTTACCCAAAATCTAGATGAACGGTAAAAGCTGAGCCCTTTAGTCACTACACCACCAGTGTTCCCTCTATGTGTCAAAAAAGGGGAGTGAAGGTGTTAAAAGTAGTTGCTACTGAAAACATACACCAAAATAAAAATTAAAAACAGACATAAAGTATCATGATGTCATCAGATAAAACTTAACTCATTTTAAGATATATATCAGCTATCATAATAAATGGACCCCAGAAACTTCCCTTGCCTGACACCAAAGGTGGGCGACTCTAATTGTGGTCCTTGGGCCTGTTTTTAATTGGTTTTGATCAAACATTCTTCTAGGTCATAAAGCCCTGCTCTATCCATTTACTGTACAGAGGTAACTCTTCGTGGCTGTGAAGCTGAGCACTGTGACACTAATGTGTCAAATGATGTGTGAGAATGGTTACCCATGGCAGACAGTATTTGGTAGAGCTCCCCAATTAAAACAAGCTTGGAAGTAGGAGTGGCATCCACTTCCAAAACACCTTGCCTCTGGAAATCCTATGAACCTGGAGAAAGGATGAAAGTGATACAAGTGTTCAGGTCTTTCATTCAAAGGGTTGCAATCAATCGCCAATGACTCGATGGCACTTAACAACAACAATATCTGCTATCAAGCTACATTCTCCAGGCTGTTATTTGAGGAAGCCATTGATTCTTCTCATCTGCTTTTTCTCTTGTTCCATAAAAGGGGGAAAAATAAGTGGAACTTTGTGAAAAGATAGTAAATTATTGTATGTGGTGAGCACTTTTCTAACTATATTTAATGTGTGTGTGTGTGTGTGTGTACATTATTTCATTTCAGTTTCATAATATCATCCAAGCAATAGATATTATTTACATATTAGTGAATTGTGCTTGGTATAATGAAAGCAAGGATATTGTAACTTAGCTCAAGGGAAAACAGCTCTTGATGACAAGCTCTAGATTTAGCCACATTCTTTCTCCAGCCCTACTTTCTTCCCCCTTACAGTATACTCTACTCAGGTTAGAGCTTCCAAATTATTCTTGCGCCTTGATAAAAATGTTCCTAGTCCATACCTTGCTCATTAGCCAACAGATAAAATAAATGCCAATGAGACCAAGGTCACCTAGGATCTTCTAGATAGTGAGCCTTGTCCTTTGGACTAGTCAGCAGGTCACAGTGAATGCCCAGATGGGAGGAAGCGCCCTGCCTCTGATCTTCACCTACTTACATCTTAAACATCTTTAAAGGTCTGACTTACATGAACCTGTCTCTGTGAGCTTTTCCTTCTCACCACAGGAAGAAATGTTTCTCCCCTCTCCCTGAATAACATGGTATTTATAACACCCAATTGCCACTAAAAGAATTCCTGGAAGATACAAATAGCACATTTGACTGCCAACCAAAAAACCAACAGTTTGAATCCACCCAGAGGTGAGCTGAAAGAAATTTTGGTCATCCACTTTAGAAAAACCAGTCACTGAAAATCCTCTAAAGCACAATTCTACTCTGATCCACTTCTAGCCGGAATTGGGTGAAGAGCACCATTTTTATTTTTATTTTTCTGATACTGAGAAAATAAAGTCTGCTCTTGAGGACATTTGAATAAATGCCTTGCAATGCAAATAAAATTCCGTTCTAAATATTTAATGCCAGCATACTTTGCCTTCCTCATAAAGCTAAGTAAAGAACCCTGCTAGAATAAGGATTTGGCCTAGGTAAACAAATAAGAAAGGATAGGTAGAAAGGTTAGAACATAGAGGTGAGTGAGAAGAATGAGCAAAGAATTGAAAATCTTGCTGACTAAGGACATACTGTCCTGAGACTCCCATGTAACTGTAAAAACCATTGATTATTGTCTCAATTTTCCTGATGAAGAAATGAGGAGCCAGAGAAGTAAATTTATGTGCCTAACCCTACACAGTTTATACATGATAGGGCTCTAATTGAGAATACAGTCATCTAACTTCCCATAAAATGCTCTACCATCCTTCCAAAGAGACCCATGACAGGACAACATCAAAAATAAGAGAGCTTGGGCTGGCAAAGACACCCCAGAGCACTTATATACTTATACAGATTGTGCTTTTGCTGCTATTAGAGATGTTAATAATTGGCCTGCTGTTTTTAATTTATCTGTTACATGCCATGGGCTACAAACATTGTTGATTCCTTACAAGTCACTCTACAACCATTTATTGAGCATTGGCCAAGCCCGACA
>NW_006399925.1:3770003-3770891 GCF_000299155.1 Elephantulus edwardii
AGAGAGTGTTTTGATGCAGATTTTGTACACCTTAGAGGCAAGGATGACAAAATTTTGTCTCACATGCTTTGGGCATGTTGTCAGGAGGGGAGGATCAAAGAAAGAAAATAAAATTCTCAACAAGATAGATTGGTACAGCTAATGTAACAAGGGGCTCAAACATGGCATAAATTTTAATGATGGTATAGGATAGGGCAACTTTTCTACCTGTTGTTTATAGGGTGGCTATGCATTATAGTAAACTCAACAGCATCTAACAACAGAGACACCAATTTTTATATCCTTGTATGTTTGAACTCTAAGCATATCCAAAGATACTGTATAACATACAGAAACAAAGTTAGGAAAACTTTTTAACCATGAACCTTGAGGTTCTGGCTTGGAGACTTAGACGCACAGTCTCAGGAAATAGCCAGGTCAATTGTCATAACATAGTCCACACACACACACACACACACACACACACACACACACACACACAAGTGTCCTACATTGGTGATTACAGAACTAAAAAGCTTTTGAGTGATCATCTAAAATATGAATATTGGTAGCTCTTCTTCCAATGTAAAGTGTAGTTGTGGTGAGGGAGAAGAGGGGGGGAAATCAAATTCAAAGATTTAAGGAAACAATTCGTCTAATGGACTAATAAAACACATAAACTACATCCACCACTGTTTCTACCAGAAGAACTTGATTGTGCCCAAGCTACCACTAGTGACTCTTCTTAAGATTACAGTAGACTAGCCTAGACAGAAAAAGGGAGAGATAATTTAGAATTAAATTTAAAATCATAAAATTACCATGCTTAATGGTTTATTCAGGGCTCTGACTGGCTGAAATTGGGCGCCTCACAGGACAGCCACCAGACCCCGCAGACCCCCCATCTTC
>NW_006399925.1:3774430-3788604 GCF_000299155.1 Elephantulus edwardii
TATGTATTTGAAATTTCAAAACCTGTATTTTGAAATACAACACCCACTAACAATTCTCAGTAACCATATGTATTGTCCAATTTAATGTTTATTTACTACCCACTCCTAGTCTTAGATCCTGGCCTTGAACAGCCTTTCAAGCTCTATCATCAGAACCTTACCTCTAGTAAGCAAATAGTTATCTTACCTGTGGTAACTAAAAGTACAGAAGTATCATAAAGATAAATCCCTTGGTTGAGCATTTGATCCATAGGTTACTCATTTATTCATTCCACAATATTTCAGAATTGACTAAAGTGCCATGATTATATCCGACATCCTGAAAGCCATGCCAAGAAGGCCACAGAGGTATGCCATCGTCAGAGCAAACAGAGTAAAATAGAGTTTGTCCATTTAATAGAGTATAGGGCTGTTGTACATATGGTCGCTATGAGTCGCAAGCGACTTGATGGCACACAACAACATAACAACAACTTTAGCATTTTGCAAATGGAAAGGGATAAAAGCTTTTAAATACACGTATTATAACCGGGGAAGATTCTTGATAAGAACAGAACTAATCAACTGAAAAAATCATCAGTATCCATTATACCATGATAGCTAATTGCTCAAATAATGATAATAGTTGGTCCTGAAATTCTTAGTAGAGTTAACTGTTATAAAAAAACAAGACCACCACCACAAACTGTCATTGCCAAATCTACATCCTTTGAGCATGGGGAAAAGAATAAAAAAAAGTGGAAACACACTTGTTGGTGATGATGTTAGGTGTAGTTGAATCAATTATGAATCATAGTGACCCTACGAACAATAGGTCAGAGCCTTGCCCTATACTTTGCCTTTAGGGAGCACGTAATGGTCACCACTGCTCATACAGTCCTATCTTGATAATTAGCTCATTAGACTTCACAATAGAGTTCTAAGTTCAGATTTCATGAGTGAAAGACTTGAGGCTCAAATAAACCAACAGTAGTATTCTGCAGCAATGACTTATGTCTACTCATGATTATTTTGTCTAGTGATTATGATAAAATTAGATGGGAACTCTCATAATTCTGCTCCTCAAGAACAGCCCTGGATAGACTTCTAATGCAGTGAGCTGAGATAGCTCATTTGGTGCTAGATTAGAGAGACAGACCTAACCTATTGAGATGAACAAGAGAATAGAAGAGGTCTAAGTGGAAAGCATAGAATATTTCAAACAGGAAATTACATATAGAATACATAAGGAGAATTTATGAGAAACATTACATCTATTTTCCTCATGTTATTATTGTTGATTGCCGTTGAGTCGAGCATAACTCATAATGACCCTATGAACAAAAGATCTGAAGCCTTTCTGTATTGTCATTTCTCAAAGTTCACTGCATTTCCAGAAGCATGTCGTTTAGGAAGTGGATACCATTCCTGCTTCCAAACCTGTCTTAAACTGGGAGCTCCACCAAACACTGTCCACTATGGGTAACTATTATGCCATTTGACACCCCAGTGACACAGGTTCAACATCATAGTCGTTAATAATTCTGCCTATATGCACATGACTCTGCATTAGTATTTATATTTGTTGTTGGTCTTGTTATGCACTGTTATGTTGGAACCAATCAATAGTTGACTCTCCAACTGGTTTTCAGAGGTTGTACATCATATGGATAGAGATTGCCCATCTCTCTCATGAGGAAAAGCTGGGGGGATCCAAAATAATCTGTCTCTGGGTTGACCACACAACTTCTTATCACTAGGCCACCAACGAATGGCTATTTAAAAACAACAACAACAACAACAACAAACCAAACAAACAGAAAAACCAACCCACCAACCAACCAGATAACTATTGAATAATGTATAGATGTCCTCATTCATTTAAATGACCAGCTTACCCCATAAATTGTCCATATTTTGACTTCTAGTTCTTAATTTTACAACTCAATTACTTAATATTGGCTAGTATCTTCATCAGTTATCCATAGAAAAACAAAACATAGTAAGTTGAAGCTTTCAAAATTATAAATGTGAGTATTTGCCCCTGTGAATCTTGTGCTGTTTATTTTATTTTACTAATATTTTGAAAATTTTGAGGTTTATTAAATTACCAGTTATTGCTTAGTATCTTTAGTATAATTTTTAGAAGCATAAATATTAAAGTGCATTTATCAGATCTAAAATTTCCTTCTCCTCACCAGGCTCTCAGCTATGGCCTTATACCATATTTTATCTCTTACATTCCATTTCTCTAGCCTCAACTGAGTTTTCTCATTTTCTAAAATAGAGTGTTTCTAGAATGACTTCACTAATGCATTGCTCTCCTACGCTCTCCCTCAACCTTTCCAAGCATGATGTTCTTCTACAAGAACTGGTCTCTCCTGGCCACATGCCCAAAACTTGTGAGATATAGCTTCAAAATCCTAGCCTCCAAGAAGAAGCTTGGTTTCACCCACTCCAAGGCAGACCTGTTTGTTTTCTTGGCAGTCCATGGTATGTTCAAGACTTTATTCCAGAACCACAATTTAAAGGCATTGATTCTTCTGCTTCTGTCATCCTTAGTCATTGTCCAACCCTCTGAAACATAACAAGTAATTAAGATGACCATGGCTTGGATTAGGTGCACCTTAGTCTCTAGACTGACATCATTGCTTTTCAGTTCACTGAGAGGTCCCTGACAGCAGATCTTCTCAGTGCAATTCATCTTTTGATTTTCTGTAGGAGAGGAGGACTCCAGATGAGATGGATTGATACAGTGACTGGGGCAATGGGGGTTGGTGTATCAGAATTAGTGAGACTGGCTCAAGACAGGGAAGGGTTCAGAGCTGCTGTGCATAGGGTCGCTATGGGTTGGTTGCAGGCGACTTGACAAGATATGGTAACAACAATCTTTCCTAAGATTCAGGTAATAATTATTCTTTTTAATAATAATGAAGAATTATTACTCAGTTGTAATAATTGTAATTAATACTATAAATATTAATCATACCTACAAAAAATCAAACAAAAAACTAGTGCATTGCTCTGTCTTAATTTCCTATTAAAAATTCATTCTTTTAGGCAAATATTAAATGTATCTCTTCTTTGTAGCATACATTCAATTTCTTTTCTAAAGCAGAGTAAATTGTATCTTTCTCTGTATTTCAAGATATTTCTACAAAGTTTTTCTATTTTAGTAAAAATAAACACTTGAGGATAGACACATGAATTGTTCAGTTGTGCTTCCCACAGCTTTTCTAACGATACTTTGCAATTTAAAATGTGTGGAGAGAGGCCTTACCTTCAAGACGTTTTCTATCTATTGACAAGGTAACTTCATATGTACAATTGAGAAAGGAATGATGGGGTAGGTTTATTTAGTAAACTACCACTAGAGGGGGTACAGAGAAGATTTGTTGCCATACTTATTTTAAATGGCATAGAATGTTACTTAGTGGAATGGAATTTGAGTCGGAAGGCAGAAAGAAAAACTAGTCATTAAAGAAGGAACGAAAAGTGGTTCTTTTGGAGAACAGTCAAAAAGGAACCACTAAGTAGTATAGCACTTTCCAACCTATATAACCTGCACCAAGTTTGTTTCCACCTTTCTTCCTACACTTTGGAAAAAATAAAGTTGTATCATCTGCATAATGCAGGTTGTTGATATGTCTTCCTTCAATACTGATGCCTCTATCTTCTTCAAATTTTCTAGTTTCTAAAATTTTTTGCTGATCATATATATTTAATAGGTATATAGAAAGGATACAACCCTGACACACATCTTTCTTGAATTTAAACTGCAATATTTCCTTATTCTGTTCAAACAACTGCTTCATGGTCTATGTACAGATTCCACAAAAGGTCAAATAAGTTTTAAGATATTCCCTTCTCAGTGTTACACATAATTTGTTGTAATTCACATAGTTAAATGCCTTGATAGATGGAGACAATACTTAAATTGCCAATAATTTCATTTTATTTGAATCTACCATCAATACCCATGGTAGCAGCAGTAAAAAACTCAGAAGACTTTTGCATTGGGAAAATCAGCTATCAAGGACCTCTTTCAAAGGCTAAAAAGTAAAAATGTTAGTTGAAAGATTAAAATGTGCCTTATCTAAGTCATGGTATTTCATTTATTATAATCCACACAATCTAAAGCCTTTTCATAGTCAATGAGACACAAGTAAACCCATTTTCTGGTATTCTTTACTTTCAACCAAGATCCCTATGACATTAGTAATTGTATCACTTGTCCTATGGTTTCTTCTGAAGATAGATTTAATTCCTTGTCAAAAGATATTTTTTTTTTCATAATCTTCATAAGATTTTATTTGCATGTGATATTTTCCAGTAATTTCTACGTACTGTTAGATCACCTTTTCTTCCCCCCAAGCAGACATAAACATGGGTCTCTTCCAATCAGTTGACCAAGTAGCTCCCCTTCAAATTTCTTTATATAGACCAGTGAACACATCCTGGATGAACTTGTTTACTGAAGGACCTCATCCGGAATTCTGGTAATTCCTGGAGCCTTATTTTTGCCAATGCCTTCAATGCAACTTAAACTGATTCCTTTAGAACCATTGATCACATGCTACTCCTTGGAATGGTTCCATGTTAGCTAATTTTGGGGGGTAATGTGGCTCTGTGTACTATTAGTTCATCTTCTTTTGATGCCTCCCATATCATTTAAAATTTTGCCCATGGAATCCTTCAGTATTGCATCTGCAGTCCTGCATTTGTTTTTCAGCTCTTTCAACTTGAGAAATCCAAAAATGTTCTCTTCCCGGCTTTGATTTTTTTTTTTAACCTCAAGACCTTGTACATTTCGTTATAATACTTTTCTTTGTCTCCTTAAACTGCCCATTAAAATTGACCGTTCTGCTCTCTTGCTTCATTATTGTCTCCCTTCACTTTGATTTCTCTCCATTCAAGAGAAAGTTCCAGAGCCTCTTCTGACTTCCAGCATTTCCTGAGGAATAAAAATTACAGTCATTAGTGGTAAGGAATTGTGTTGCCAACACAAAGGTGTTTGAATAATTTGACCCCACCATGATTTGAATCCACGAACTGCTTTAGGAAAGAAAGGTGGACAATCTCTTCTTATGCAGTTTGCTGCCTCTACAAACCAAATGTATGATTAGTAATGGGTCTGTTCGGATTTGATGGCACACAACAACAACATTACATCCAGAAAGTAAAAATCCTTACAAATGGATCAGAAGTCAGATCCACGATAAATGGAGAAAAGATTGAAATTGTCAATGATTTCATTTTACTCAGTTTCATATTCAACACCCATGGAAACAGTAGTCAAGAAATCAAAAGGCATGGTGCATTTGACAAATCAACTGGCAAAGATTTCTTTAAAGTGTTACAGAACAAAAAAAAAAGTTTTACAGAACAAGGAAGTCATTTTAAAGATTATGGTACCCTTAACCCAAGCCATGTTATTTTCAGTTGTTCAACATGCCGGTAAAAGTTTGACAGTGAAAAGAAAAACCAACGAAGAATTGTTGCCTTTGAACGTGGTATTGGCAGAATATTGAATATTCCATGGACTTCCAAAAGCACACACAAATACTTCTCGGAGAGAGTGCAAGTAAGGTGCTTCTTAGAGGCAAAAATAATGAAATTGCACTTTAGATACTTAGAGCATATTGTCAGGAGAGGTCCAGTCCTTGGGGAAAAGAAAAATATCACACTTGGAAAAGTGGAGGGTCAGTTAAAGAGAAGAAACTCTCAAGAAGATGGGTTGACTCAAAGGCTGTGACAATGAGCTAATCATTATACAATTTGTGAGGAGGGTGAAGATAAGACAAGTTAATAGGATGTTATGAATTGGATTTGACTTGACAGCACCTAACAACAACAAAATTTACTCTTTGTGGATTTTTAAAAAGCACAAAAGGAGACCACCCTATGAAACTTTTGTTCTTAATGTACAACATTTTAGCCTATTTGAGAGACTGAGAGAGAAGAGAAACTTCATAGATTTTGTCTTGCTTAGAGAAACTACATAGGAGATTTTGTCTTATTTAGTTGGTATCCATTATCAGAAAAACTAATTACTAGAAAAATAATATCAATTTGTTGACACAGAGGACCAGGGAAATTGGAAGTAAATGGAAAGAACAGACTAAAACATATCAAGAATCTGGTAGACTTTCAGGGCTAGGCAATGGTCTCTTCTGCTTTGTAACCACTGGTTCTGCAAAGTCACCGCTAGTCAGTTTGCTTGATAGCAACAAGCAAGACAATTCTGACTTTTCAAACTGGGAATATGTTTATAGATGATTCAGGAAGCTGTGGATGAAGTGGATTAAGTACCCTGTCATGTCACTAAAAAAAGATAAGGCCAGAATGGGAACCCAGGTTTCTTGTTTTTCATGTGATGCTCATTCTACTGGGGTGGGGGTGGGGGAGAATTTATATAAATCTATTCGACTAACAACCAAAAAATTGGTGATCAGAAGCCACCAGCCCTTCCAAAGAGAAAGATAAGGTAGTCTGCTTTCATTATGTATGACTTACAGCCTTGGAAACCCCAGGAGGCAGCTCTACTTTGTTCTATAGGGCTGCTATGAATTGTAATCAACTTGGTGGTAATGGATTTTACAGAAAGTAGGAGCTCTGATACATAGTGGTTAAATTCTCAGCAGCTAACCAAGAAGTCGGCAGTCTGAATCCATCATCCACTCCACAGGAGAAAGGTATGGCAAACTGCTTTTTCAAAGATGTATCATCACTCTGTCCTACAGGGAGCCCTGGTGGTCTAGTGGCAAGATGCTAAGCAGCAATGCTAAAGGCACCTGGTTTGAGGCCACCAGCTTCTCTGTAGGAGAAGGAAGGGCAATCTCCTCCTGTGCGATTAACTATGGGTGGGTTCTGACTGTATGATACTTGACAACAGCAGCTTTGTCCCATATGGTCACTGTGGGCTAGAATTGATTTGACAGCAATGGGTTTGGGGATTTGGGTCCCAAAGATCACTTTCAATTCTTATTTTCTGTTTGCTGGTGATGTATTAAGGATGGACCACTAACTAAAAGTTTGACCATTTGAATCCTCCAGTTACTACTAGGGACAAAGATGGACAATCTGCTCCTGTTAAGATTTACAGTCTCAGAAACCTAAAGAAGTCCTCATGAGTCAGAAACGACTCAACAGCCAGTTGTATATGCTTGTTTTTACATTGATTTCCAATACTGCTTAAATCTATAAAAGTATGCATTGATTTCAGGCTAAAATTACCCAAATCTAAAAAAAAAAAGATATGATGGTCCATTCTTTCAGCCCATCAAACAAGGACACAATCGTTCTGGGGTACACACGGTTTCTTTCAAGAGCTGTATACATAATGCTCCCAGCATCATGTTAAAAAATATTTTGGCATATTTGCCTCCACTTGTTTCCCAGATTAACAGTAATGACACATGATTACTTCAGAAATAAAGTGACTGTTAGTTCACTGTTAATTCAGTGGCTTCATGGTGAAATACTGCATTGTTCTCAGGTATATCTCAAACCAGAAGCTTTACAAGGGGTTCCCTATCTCATTGAGGAAAGCAGGAAAGACACTACCATGGAGTGGACCAGTAAACTTCTCATACAAAAAGCAGTACATGGCCTCTAGGGAGTGACAACGTCTTGTGGTTAAAAAGCAGGTGCTTGGGGAGGAGCAGAACTCACTTTGATCCTGGGCTCTGTCACTTGCTACATCTGTGGTTTTAAGGTCAGCTCCTTAATCTCCCTGTGCTTAATGTTTTACTCTCTGTACTTGAGAATAAAAAAGTACCTAAAAAAAAATTTAAAAGTACCTAAATCACAGAATTTTTGTAAGAATTAAAGAGACAACATGGGCAGGGAAAGTAGTACAACACTTACACGTTATATATGTTCACATGTTACCACATAATCATTTCATTTGATCTTTGTGTTAATTTACCTGCAAGATGATATCATATGAATTTTATAGAAAGAGAGTTAAGGTCTAGAAAAACGTAATAATTTTCCCGAGCATACAATAGCACCTATGTCACAACACTGCTAAGCTCTTAAAGCCCTGATCTTTTCACTATAACAGACCATTTTCTGTTCCTGGGGGAAATGTGTAATATTTGTTTTTTAAAAACACAATAATTCATATAGGACATTCTATGAGATATCTATGGAAGTTTAGAATAAACCTTGAGATTTTTGCTACAATTTTACATTTTTCAATGCTATAATTTTATGATCATCTAATTAAGCAAACTGGTTCATTACAAGCAACACTAAGGTGCTAATTCAATTCCCGCCTGTGATTTTTTTTTCAAGCTTGTTTACCTGTGAAGCCATGTGTAACTAAAGAAAATTCCCACAGCAAGCGGTAGGAGTTTGGGGGGGAGAGTTTTCAGTGTAGTATTTCTCTAAGCTCCAGTCCAAAATCTCCAAGCCCCCAAGGTTTAATTATCGTGTGCAGCCTACTGTTGAAGGGGGGAGGTGGTTACAGCTTGACAGGTTCCCACTCTGCCGCCTGCCCCTGCCCATAAGAGGGGCGAAGCCAGCAGTGCTATCTACCACACCAGGTTACAAAGAGGGTGCAAAGCCGACCTTCTTCTGGCCATTCTGCATTCACTTTGGAAGATTGAAATGGAACTTCCACTGTTTCCAACAAATTCTGTGTGTTTTAAAGATTTAGCTTTTTCTTCACCCCCTCCTAGCCAAGAAAGAACAGGAATTGTAGGGCTTATTTTAGCACAGAATGTGAGCTAGCAGCTCCTTTCCAACCTAGCAATTGGTTTTTGTTTTGTGACCAGTTACTGCCACAAAAGGGAGACCCACCCCCTTCCCAAGTATTCAATTAACCCTATGTGTGACAGGCAGAGGATTAAAGGTTGGCTCAGGACCCTTTCAGAAGATTCCGAGGGGGGCTTTTTTAAAAGGATTCTTCTTTAACAAAGGTTGCCAAACTAAGTAGCGCTTTTTTGTTGCTTGGTTCTGGCCTATTGTTACCCAGAAAGCGACCTTTTCCACTTAATTGGGGCTTTAGAATTCCATCTCTATTGTATTTGTATATAAGAAACTCTCCACTGAGGAATCATGTAAGTTTATGAGCATAAGCATGTATGCATTTGGCGATCCCAAGAATATGTAGTTATGTACGTGTTTCCATTGATGTAGGTTACACTAAGAAAAGCAATAATAAAAAAAAATAACCTTAGCAATCATTCATTTCCATAAACAACCTCGATTATGTGTCAGGCTCTATAATCAATGTTTAGGATGTTTAAACTTGCCTTTTACAGATGGGAAGTCTGAGAGTGGAGAGGAAAGAGAAGTTAAGCCTATGTCACACTATTAGAATAAAAACTGATGGCCAGTGCTTGTCCATCATATTTTGTCATGAGTTAAGTGATAACTCATCCCTGTTGGTGTCCTGGAGATGACTATGACTAATATTGACCCTATGAACAGAAGATCTAAGCCTTGCCCTATCCTGTGCCATCATCATAATCTCTGTCAGGCACAAACTCACTGTGGTAGTAACTAAATTGTTGTTGTTCCAACATACGGTCAAGTCAGAACCAAACCAAAGCTGACCCTCAGACAGGTTTTCAGAGGCATTTAATTTCATGGGAGGAGGCTGCCCATTCTTCTCCTGGGAAGCAGCTGGTGAATTCAAACCACCTGGCTTTAGGATTGCAGTGCAGCTTCTTGCCACTAGACCACCATTCCTATTCATTGAAAATTGAGCATATAAAATGAAAGGATGGTAAAGGAAATGAGCTCATAAGATAATCAATGTTTACTTGGTTTAAACTTCAGGGATACACTGTTGTTGATACAAAACCTCTGACTCAATAATGAGCCCAGGTCCATCAGGAAACACATGACTAATATGAGCATCATACTGCTTGCAGACAACCTCGATATGAGCCAAACCTAATGAGATGTCCACCCGTCACAGGATTCTTGTGTTACTTTCCTCAGAGCCAGATGTACTGTGAACCTCAGAAAATGAGGCAGTACCTCTTTTCACAATTGAAGAGTGAGCTGTCACAACATACACAGAAGCCAAAATTTAGTATTACAGTTTTGGTTTGGCTTAGTTACATAGTCATATATTTTTGTTTTCTAACTAGGCCATAAAATTCTTCAACCAGACTATAAACATTTTTACAATATTTTTGTGTGTGTATCATAGTCAGAAGCAACTCACAGCTAACCCTCCAGTGAGTTTTCAGAGGCAGTAAATTGCAAGAGAGGAGTTCGTCTATTCTTCTGTGGAGCAAGTAGTAGATTGGAACTGCAGGCTTTTGGGTTAACAGCACAGTTAATTATCGCTAAGCCATCAGAATTCCCCTTAACAAACCTAACGCTTATACCTGTAGAAAGCAGGCTGTTGTTGTTATGTAACAAGTCAAGAATCATAAGCAACTCATAGTTGATTCTCCAGCAGATTTTCAGAGGCACTAAATAATATAGAAGGAGATTGCCTATCTTTTAAACCTGTAGAACAGCTGGTATATTCAAACTGTATATTCAGGTTGGCAGTGAAACTCCTTACCACTAAACCACCAGAGCTCCCTGTAGAAAGTAGATAGGCAATAAGAAATGAAAAAATAAATCTGGGCCAACTAGTCCTTAGGGGATTGTACTGCTAACCAAACCTAAAAGTCCACCACTTTGAATCTAGCAGTAACTCCCCAGGAGAAAGATGGAAAATATCCTCTGAGGTGATTTGATTTACAGCCTCTGAAAATCTACCGGAGGGCCAGCTATGAGTTGGCTTAAACTTTTCTGGCAATGAACTGAGTGTATAAAACTAGGTAGTAGTGAGGTCTGAGGATACTAACAGGTGACACTCCCCAAGATGATATTTGAATTAAAATTAATTTTGTGTATTTACTTTTCATCAAAACACTAACCTTAAAAATAGTTTTGTATCTGGAGTTGGTGAGTGGGTGCCTTCATGAGAAACATTTTTAGTACTTGGCCACCTCAGCTCTGGGTGCCTAATAGAAATCACAAATGTGTGGTCCTCAAATCACATTCCTTCCATATACACAGTACTTTGTTTGACCTGCACAGGATCTTAAAAGCTGGAAGAGTTCATGCATAATTTTGGTTCTCAGATTTCTCTTGAAACTCTTGAATGTGTAACATGAGTAGGCTCTTGTCTCCCTGATAAGTATTTGCAGTAAGAGTTAGATGAGATGGACCTTCCTCCCTCACTTACTGCACCTGGCTCACTTCTCTCCTATATGTTAGCTGCTTGACCTGCGTGGCTATTTGGGTTTGCCACCTATGTGCCAAAGGGATCACATTTCCTAGAAGTTATTTCTCTTTTTTCAGGCCTAGGATTACAGGAGTCCTCTCCTTAGTCAGCTACATACACATCGGCACATAAATGTATGTAAGACAAGACTGTAAATCCCTAAGGCAAAGGTTCAAAACTACCTTCTGCACCAATGGAGAAGGATGGATTCATTGCTTCTGAAAACTCACTGGAAGGTCAGCTATGGGTGGTCAGCACCGATTCAGTGGTATACAGCAACTATATATATATGTCATCAAGCTGCAGATTACTCATAGTGACTCTATGAAGGAAAGATCTGAACACTTATAACTTTCATCATTTCTCTAAGTTTATAGAGTTTCTGGAGGCAAGCTATTTCAGAAGTGGATCTCACTTCTGTGTGTGTGTGTGTGTATATATATATACACACACACACACACACATATATATATATACATATATGTGTGTATATGTATATATGTTTTTGTGGATTACCTTTGAGTCAGACATAATTCATAGCTACCCTGTGAACAAAAGGCTTGAAGCCCCTCTACAACTACCGACATTTATTAAAGTTCATAGGGTTTCTAGAAGCATGTTATTTAGGAAGTGGATGACATTCCTGCTTCCAAATACACGCATACACAATCCAAACACTGAAAGTGGGAGGTAAGCCTTTATTCAATAAGTGAAGTGTTATGCATGACCTAAGGTGATCACATTAATAGCACAAATGTTATGCCAATGATCCCAGCAAAAAAGATGTCAGCTGCAGGAAGCAGCTGAAGATTCTGCTCCTGCTCTGTTCAATGGTCACAAACAAACCAAGACCATTTTATAATTGAAATAAAATGTAAATATGTAACTAAACATATGCCATATGCTTAAATAAAACAAAGGAAGAGGAAAAGTTCGCTGTTTTTCCAGACTTATTCATCTAACCATAAAATTTCATTCAAAAAACCTTCATGTCAAGGCTCAAACAAATATTTGTCTAGGATGAAAAGCCATAAATCTCATTTTTCCAGCACAGTGAATGAGAGAGAGGCTTAATATTTGTTTATTGAATAATCATATTTTTCAAGAAGTATCTTGAATCCAGAATGTTTAAAAAGATATTTTCTATGGAATACCATGCAGCATGTAGGAGCAATGATTTTGTAAATCACTGCCTAATTTGGAAGGGACTGGAGAGTATTATGCCAAATGAACTTTTAGTTCCATAAGGACAAATAATATGTAATACTGTTATAGTAGAAACAGGTAACTAGTAAAACGTGTATGAGGATCTAAGGGGCAGAGGGGGGAGCAGAAAGGTGGGTAATCATGGGGCCACACAGTTTGATGGGTAGAGGAGGGTGGGTTGGGGAGGTGGAGGGATCCAGTGTGAGGGGTAATGTATACAAATTTTGTAGGTAAACCAGTGTAAAACTTTAAAAAAATACATTTTTGTTTAAAAATATTATATTGGTTTGTATGCAACGTTTGTATAAGTTGTATTTCCTCCATCTGCATTGTGCCTCCTACAATCATTCCCATACATTATGTTTCATAAAATTAATCATCCTTAATCTATGCCCAACAGTACCCTGTCTTTTTAGGTCCCTGATGGCTCTTTCTCATTTTATTCGCCTCTTCCTCTGCCCACCAAATTATGTGACACCGTGATTTCCTCCCTCCCTATCGTCAGTGCTTCTGCTTCCTCTTCCTCCTCCTTGAACCTTCATACAGATTTTACTAGTTTTTATTCTATTTTTTCCAATAATGATCCTATGCAGTATTTGTCCTTAGAAGACTGAGTTAGTTCATTTAGCATAATGTTCTCCAGTCTCTCCTATAGTATGCAGTAGTTTTTAAATCATTACTCCTGAGTGCTGCAATTATTTCAGCATGTGAATGGTACCACAATTTTATACTTGTACATCAGTTTATCAAGCAGTACAATGTTGTAGAAGAAATGCTTCAAAGAATAACGGTTTAACCTTTTGATAGCCTCACCTATTAAAATGATAAAAAATAAATAAAAGTAAATAATAACAAAACTTTTTGTGAAAAAAGTAAAACTGATTGGTTAGAGTATCTTATTTTTGCATCAGTTGAAACAGGATGTCAAATTTGCTATAAATATCAAGTTCTCAGTTCACTCCAGAAAGCTCTAAATCCTCATTCGGATCCAAGTTTTCTTAATTTACACACATAGCTCAAATCAACTTCATTATTCATGCTCCTAGGTCTCTCTGAATTAGAAAAAAAATATTCATGCTGGCGATATTGCTATTATATGGATGTGAATTAATAGTTGAAATAAGAACTGACAACCTTACAGGAGAATAAACACAAAACTAAACTGAAAAATCATAAATATTGAAACCATTGGAAACACAAAAAACAAAACACTTCAAAAAACAAAACAATAGTAGTCTGGAACTCTTTAAAATAGCAGAAAATATCTTGAGGTCTTAAAATATTAATGTTATATATTACAGTTTATGTTCAGCTTTTTTCTTTATAGAAAGGAAGATAATTACAAAATATATGCTATTGTATTTCTATACAAAATGTGTATAAAAATTAAAAGTTAGGATGTATAAAAGATAAATGTTTGGCTTTCTGGGGACTTCTACATTGATTCATTTTTTTCCTCTAAAATACCTAAAATTGTACAATTTGTCATCATTAAATAGTTTTGTGTTTTGTTGGGTGGTGGTTTTCTTTCTGTAAAGCTATGGAAATTGTATAGGAATTGACATTTCTATGCAATCTAGGGTTTCAAAGTCTCTTACTAAATCTTTGAAATTGATTATCTCTAAAAGAAGATGGAAGGACTATACGGAGTCATTATATAGAAAGGAATTGGAAGATACAGAGGAATTTAAAGAAATAACATATGAGCAAGAGCCTATGGTGATGAAGGAAGAAGTTCAAGCTG
>NW_006399925.1:3790049-3797003 GCF_000299155.1 Elephantulus edwardii
AACAACAACAATGATTCTGTCTGGAAGCAGGAGCAGCATGCACTTCCGAAATGGCTTGCCTCTGGAAACTCTGTGTACGAACAGTGCTCAGGCCCTTTTTCGTAGGGTCGCTATGAGTCGTCTACGACTCGACGGTACCTAACAACAAGAACAACAACAACCATACTGGAGGGAGCTCTGGTGGCTTAATGATTAGGCATTGTGCTGGCAACCTAAGTTCACCAGCTACTCCGAGAAAAAAAAATGGGCAATCCCCTCCCTGCTTCTGAAAACCGGCTGGAGGATCAGCTATGAGTCAGTTTCAGCTTGATGGTATATAGCAACCCAAGACCAGTCATTCTAGATAACAAACACACCATTGTTATTTTGAGCTTGAACTATTATTTACATACATGTTACAAACAGTGTTTTTTTTTCTCTTATATTCATTGCATATTATTTTGACTAAATTTTAGTTTAACTGCAGCCCTATAGGTCAAAGAAGAATTGTCCTCAGGGTTTCTAAGGCTATACAACAGAAGGCCATATCTTTGTCCTGTGGAACAGCTGATAGACTCAAACCACTAACTCTTTGGTTAGTAGTCAAGCTCTGTCATAGCAGGGCTCAAATTCTGGCTTTGAGTTTAAATTTCATTACTTATCAGGATCCTAAACTTTCTCAGTCTCTCAGAAGAGATCTTGTATTTGTAAAATGAGAACACTAATAAATTGACCTTAAAAAAAAAAAACAACAACAAACCAAACCCACACAAAACGTGAATGAGGAATTTGTGAAATACAATGTATATGAATGAAAAGAACTTTAAAAAATTTTAAAAGTTATAAAAGTACAAAACAAACAAATAAACAAACAAAAACCAATAAGAAACAATCATTGGTTTAGCCTACAGGAAGAGTAGCTAAACATCAGGGAAAAACACACACAAAAAAAGTTTCCCGGGGAGTTCTGGTGGCCTAGTGGCAAGAAGCTTCACTGCAATCCCAGAGGCACACAGTTCAAATCCACCAGATACTCTGCTAGAAAAGGAGGGACAATTTCCTCCTGTACCAGTCAGATTTGATTTGACGGTACATGCACACAAAATAATAAAATAAAATAAAACAAAATAAAAGTTTCCCAGGGTTTCTATCATTTCCATTTTCAAATATTAAGTAACATGATTCCATAATACCAGGCAGCAGATACCGTGATCTAACGTGATTATAAGGATGGTCAGGGAGTATGCATTCTAGTGTAAGAGACAACAGATAATCCCAATGAAATGTGCTATAGGGAATCATTGGTTCTCAATGGTAACATTCTCACCTTCTATAAACAAGATCCACTTCAATTTCTGAATAAGGCATCTCACATGTAGTCACCATGCATCAGCAGAGGCTTGCGTGCTGCTATAATGGTAAATAAAATCCTCAGGCAGAATAGGAAGAAAGACCTGGTCATCATCTTCCAAAACACAGTCATGTAAAACCTACAGGATGTTACATTTTGCTCTGCTTTCAGTTACGAAGATGAGCAGCATTATGTTCTGTGGTCCATCACGTCCCCATGACTTGGGGGTGAAGTGTTAACTCACTCAGTTCAGACAAGGCCAGAATCAGAGAAATCTTTGTAAGGAAAATGATGACATGAATGTTTGGTGAATATGACTGGGGGTCAATAAAGGATAAAAAAATGCCCTCCAAGAGATAGATCTTAATGAAAAATGTGCAGACGTTCAGAACCGTAATGCACACATGCAGAAATTAATGAAATTCTTTCTTATTGCAGAGTGAGTTTTGAGGCAGAGAATGGTACGTGAACTTAGAGCAGCAAGTTAGATCCATGCTCTGGAGGGCTTTAAATGCCATAGAAGGGGCTTGGGTTTATATTGAAATCAAAGGCCTCTGTAAGTGCATCACTCTGGAACATGTCACTTGCCACCCAACTCTGAGTTCCAAAGCCAGACTGCTCTGCAAGCCCCTTAGGAGGGACTTTCTATTGGTGCCAAGGCTGGGACCCAACTTCTCTATGTAAACTATATAAAGGGATAATTTATAACATCCCTTAGGGCTTTTTTCTGGAGAGATCCTCTCCACTGATAGAGTCATAATATTGACTCTATTTGGAAGCTCTACCCTGGATCTGGGTTCCCGCCAGAGAGACCCCACAGATCCGTATGCTCTGACGTTCTGATGCTTTGTGCCAGGCTGATTTTACAAACTTGGCCCTGGTGACTGAGGACCATGCCAACAGGGCAGCTCAGGTTCCTCATTCTGTGATCCAAGGCCACTGGGGGCAAAGAATATGCTGTGATTCAGGGAGGGGCTGCATATTCATCTGTGGCAAACACTCAGTTCACCCTGGTTTTACATTAGAAGCATCTGAGAACTGAAACCACCTATTCCTGAGCCCATCCCAGACAACTTAGACCTTTGAGAAAAGGATATTTTATTAAGAGACACTCACAAAGCTATAACACCCAGACCAACATGAGGAAGCCTGGCTGCTGGGCCTGGAGGCACAGAGAGCCAGTCTGGGAGCCTTGTGTAGACATAGCACCTTAGATGCAGCACCCAGATGTACCACCCGAGATGCAGCACCTAGACCAGCTGGAGAGCCAGTTGCTGGGTCTGAGGACCATCTTTACTGAAGAGCACACAGCTTATGGAGAGGAGTGACTGGAGCCTGCGTTATCATATCAGGGATAAGTTAGAGGCCTGGAGGGGAAGGAGGGGCAGAGATGCAGAAGAACAATGCCAAAGTGACAGGTATATTATTAGCTTTGTATTGGTGAAGAGTCTTTGCATGTTGCTATGCTAGATGTGTATATGTTTGCTTGTCTATTATTTGCTTTTTGGGATATAGTGCTTATCTGTCAGATATTCTACTACAGCAGAGCTCCCAAATCAAAACAGGCTACAAAAGAATGATTGGCCATTCATTTCTGAAATAACAGACATTCGAAAACCCAATGAACAGTAGAGCACACTTAGACACCTAGACTATCAGATACAGCAGTGGAGGCTGAGCCTTTATTTTGGAAAACACAAAAATGAACAATATTTGTAAACATGGGTTATATAAAGTATGAATGGAAGAAAATTGGACATTATTAAAAAAGAAATGGAACACATAAATATTGACGTACTAGACCTTGGAAAGCTGAGATGATGGATTGGCGTGTCCACTTTGATTCAGACAATCATATGATCTATTATGCAGGGAATGAAAAAGCAAGGAAAAATGGAGTTGCATTTATAGTAAAAAAGACTATTTCCAGATCCGTCCTGAAGTATAATGCTTTGAGTGTGGGATACTAGCCATGTGCATACAAGGTAGATCTGTTAATACTACTGTCATTAAATATACACACCAACAACTAAAAGCAAGGAGGAGGGATTAGAAGATTTGTATCAACTTTAGCAGTCTGAAATTGATTGAGCATGCAATCAAGATTCATTAATAATAACTGGTGACAGAAATTAAAAAGTTGGACAGACAGACAAGTATTCAGAAATTACAGACTTGGTGGCAGAAATGAGGCTGGAGATAGAATGATAAAATTTTGTATAATTAATGCTTTATTCATTGCAAACACTTTTTATATTAAAAAAATCCCAAACAAACCACAAAAGTCAACTTTTCACATGGACTGCACCTGATGGATTGCACAGGAATCAGATTGATTATATCTGTGGAAAGAAGAATCACAGGAAAAGCTCAATATCAGCGGTGAAAACCAGACCAGGTGTTGACTGTGGAACAGACTATCGACTACAAATATACAAGTTCAAATTGAAGTTTAAAAAAATGAAAATAAATCTACAAAACCCAAAGTATAACCTGGAGTCTATCACACCTGAACTTAAAAACTATCTCAAGAATAGGTTTAAGGCATTGAACACAAATGAACAAACACCAGATGAGCTGTGGGAGGATTTGAAGAGTACCATCCTTGAAGAAACCAAAAGGTCTTTGCAGAGACAGAGGAGGATGAAAGGATCAAGATGGACATCAGAGGAGACTCGAAATATTGCACAAGGACACTAAGAAGACAAAATAAAGGGAAGAAACTAGGAAGGTAAAGAATTGGACAGAAGCTTTTGAAAGGTAGCTTGCAAAGTTAAAGCAAATCATTATAACAAAATGTGCAAAGAGCTGGAGTTTAAAAAATCAAAAGGGAAGAACTCATTTGGCATATCTCAAGCAAAAGGAACTGAAGAACAAATTCAAGCCTTGAGTTACATACATAAAGATGATATTGGCAATATATTGAATGATCCAGAAAAGATCAAAAGAAGATGTAAGGAATACACAAAGGCATTGTACCAAAAGAATTGGCTGGCACACAGCCTTTTCTGGAAGTAGCAAATGATCATTAATCAATATTAATAAAGGAAGAAGTTCAAGCTGCCCTAAAAGAATTGTAAAAAAATAAGTCCCCGGGAACTGATGGAATACCAGTTAAGATACTTCAACAAACTGATACAGCCCTAGATGTGCTCAACAGATTATGTATGCCAAGAACTATGAAGGAAAGCTACCTGGCCAACAGACTGGAAGAGATCCATATTTATTCTCATTCTCAAAAAAAAGGTGATTCTACAGAATGTGGAGATTATCAAACAATATCACTAATGTAATATGTAACCAAAGTTTTGATGAAAATTATCCAAAAATGACTAGAACAGTATATTGATAGAGAATTTCCAGAAATAGAAGCATATTTAGAAGAGGCCATGATACTAGGGATATCAATCCTGATGTCAGATGGATCATGGCTGAAAGCTAAGAGTACTAGAAGAATGTCTATTTGTGTTTTATTGTAAAGGCATTTGACTGTGTAGATCACCACAAGTTGTAGCTAATTTTGAGAAGAATGGGAATCCTATAATATCTGATCATGCTCGTGCAAAACCTATACCTAGATCAAGAAACTGTTGACCAGAGTAAGAGAAGACTACCTCATTCAAAATCAAGAAAGAAGTGTCAGGAATGTAACTTTTATCCATACCTTTTTAATCTATAGGTGGAAGAGATAATTTGAGAGGTTGGACTTTGTGAAGTATGTGGCATCAGAATTGTAAGAAGACTAATTAACAACCTATGTTATGTAGATGGTGTAACTGAGGAGGTTTTAAAGTGTTTGCTACCAAGGTCAAAGACTGCAGCCTTCAGTATTGATTAGATCTCAACATCAAGAAAACAAAGATCTTCACCACCAGGCCAACAGGCAGCATCATTACAGAGAAAGAATAGAGATTGTTAATGATTTCATCTTGCTTGGACCCACAATGTGAACACTCTTAGCACCAACAATCAGGAAATCAAAAGACAACTAGAATTGGGAAAACCTGTTGTGAAGGATCTTTCCAGAGTGTTAAAGATCTACAATGCCAGTCTAGAGATGAAAGTGCCCCTGATCCAGGCCACTGTCTTCTCAATTGCTTGCTATGCATCAGAGAGCTGGACAATGAATAAAGACAAAAGAATAAATGTCTTTGAATTATGGTGCTGGAGATGAACTGCTTAAAGAGCAAGTAAATCTGGAAGATTTACTGGAGAAGGTGAAACCAGTTGCCCCTTGGAGACAAGGATCTTGAAGCTTTGTCTCATATACTTTGGGCATGTTGCCAAGAGTGACCAGTCCTTGGAGAAGGACATCTTGCTTAGAAGGGTAGAGTGTCAGTGCAGAAGAGAAAAACCCTGAATAAGTTTAACTGAAACAGTGACTGTGTCAATGGAACCAAATGTGTCAGAGACGGTGAGGTTGGCTAAGGATAGGGCAAGTTTCAGAGCTATTGTTCATAGGGTTACTCAGGGTTATAGTTAACTTAAAGGCACAGAACGACTACGAGAAGAAGTGATTTAGCAGTGAACCAGCATTGAGAACTTCTGCCTTAAAATCTCCATCGTCATGATACTACGTCTGTCAACCCATAAAACAATGATACAGCTCATTGCTGTGTCATTCACTTAGACCTGTCCATGCCTAGATCAGATTTATCCAGGAAAGAAGAGTGGCTGTACCCTTTAACTTCATTATGCATACAAATTTTGGGGCAATTTTATTAAATGTGAATTCTGATTCAATAGGCCTGGAGTAATGGGGCTTAAGCATTTACATTTCCAATAATCTGCTAGGCAATGCAAGTGCTGCTAGTCTGTGAACTACATTCAAACCGCTAGACAACAGACTAAAAAAATTTCCTACTGGTAGTTCTTGGCTACAGATCTGCTAAGGTAAAGGTTTCCTCCACCCTTTGTGGGCCACTCCTGCCTATGAGCAGTTAATGTGTCCTAAAAATATAGCTGTGCCTTGACGTGAAAGAGGTGAGAATCATTGTATGTTTTACATACAAAATGTCTAAGTACCTAGCAAGGAGCTTGCATGGTTTACAGAAACAGCACATACTATGTGTGTAAAAATGCATTACTTGTGTCAGTAGGGCACTCTATTCAGCGTAGATACTTCATGCTACTGTTGTTAGCTGCTTTGAGTCCAGAACGACCAACAGAGATCCATGAACAATAGAACTGAACCCCCTCCTATCTTATACCATTTTCACTTTTTCTGACACACTTATTTTTTTTTTTTTTACTTATAAATGAACCTTTATTAAAGACACTTCGGTGCCAGTTGTTAGATGCGTCAATATCTGACACACTTATTAAGCCCATTGCAACAGTCACTGTGTCAATCGATCTGGTTGAGGGTCTTCTCTTTTCCTAATCCTCCTCCACCTTTCCTAGCATGATGCCCTTCTCCAAGGAATAGCCTGTCCTAGCAACAGCCCTAAAGTATGTGAGACAAAGCTTTATCATCTTTGCCTCCAGGAACACTCTGCCTGCACTTTTTCCAAGACTTATTTAGGCAGCACACAAGATATTCAGTACTCTTCTCCAACTCCTTATCTCAAAGTCATCCATCAGGTTATTGCAGTTTTTGTTTTGTTTTATTGCTGTCATCCTTA
>NW_006399925.1:3797518-3799063 GCF_000299155.1 Elephantulus edwardii
ATATTGAAGTTTATATTCTTTGATCTTCTGTAACAAGTGCTTGAAGTCCTCTTTATTTTCAGCAAAGTTGTGCTATCTGCATAACACAGGTTATTGATGAGTCTTCCTCTGATCCTGATGTCACATTTTTCTTCATAGAATCCAGCTTCTCAAATGATTTCCTCAACATCCAGATTGAATAAATCTGGTGAGAGGATGCAACCCAGATGCACACTTCAAAAAATTGTAAACCGTATACTATTCCTTTGTTTTGATTAGCACAACAGCCTAAGATATTCTCTTCTTTGATTGTCTGATGATAGCCCAGTGGTAAGAAGCTGCACTGCAATCCCAAGATATACAGTTGAAATTCACCAGTTGCTTCTCAGGAGCAGGACAAACAATCTTTTCCCAGGCAATTCAGTGTCAATATTTGCCTTTCAGAATTTATCTTCAATTATATCCTAGTTTAGTATTGTTTTCTGAGCATCCATCCTCCTCAGACTAAATTAATGATTTCTTCATCTATGCTGAAACAACCTATCTTTAGTTTTGTAATAGATTTCTCACTCTTCATCAGGAGTATATTTTAGTGCCTCTAAATTCCCACTTTTTGGCTTGAAGAAGAGATATTGAAATACCTAGGGGTTAGGACATACTACTGACATTACAAGTTACTCCATATTTTCCATAGAAAAGATAGTTATAATTACATATGACAAAAATATATTTATTCTAAATTTTCTATACTCTCCCCACCTCATATTGCCATACAGTTAGAATCAACTTATAGCTGACACTCCAGTGGCTTTTCAGAGGGAGCAAATGGCACAGAAATAGACTCTCCTTCTTTATCCCAAAGAGCAGTTAGTTGATTCAAACACCTACCTTTGGCTTGGCAGCACAATTTACTACCGTAGTTTTACACTAGACATCAGTTGTTGATTGATTGTTGTTGACTGCCTTCGAGTAGAGCACGACTCATAGGACCCCTAGAACAAAAGGCCTGAAGCCCTTTGACAACTATCAACATTTATCAAAGTTCACAGAGTTTCTGGAGGTATGTCATTTAGGAAGTGGATGTCCCTTCTGCTTCCAAACCTGTCACAGTATATTACTGTTGTGATGTGCTGTCGATTCTCCTGTGATGTATAGCAACCCTATGTACAGCAGCCCTAAACCCTTCCCTGTCCTGAGCCAGTCTCACTAATTCTGACACACCAACCCCCATCTTACTGTATCAATCCATCTCCTCGGGGCTTACCTCTCCTGCGCTGTCTTTCCACACTTCCGAGCATGATGTCCTTCTCCAAGAATCCATCTCTCCTGGCCACGTGCCCCTAATAAGTGATGTTGTTGTTGTTATGTGCCGTCGAGTCGTTTGCGACTCATAGCGACCCTATGCACAACAGCCCTAAACCCTGCTCAATCCTGCGCCAATCGCTCTGCCTCTGACACACCCATCCCGATTACCCCAGTCACTGAATCAATCCATCTCAAAGAGGGTCTTCCCCTCCTGTGCTGTCCCTCCACCCTCCCAAGCATGATGTCCCTCTCCAAGGACCC
>NW_006399925.1:3800477-3816680 GCF_000299155.1 Elephantulus edwardii
TTTTGTGACCGAAATTTTCTATAAACATGTATCATAAATGAATAACATAATTACGAACTCAAATATAGAGACAGAGATTTTATATTTCAATAGAAAAAATCTCCCTAATAAACTTTTAAAAATAAAAATAATAAGTGTGTCATAGAGTCATAACAACCACAAGTGATAAACTAGAACTGCCCCCTAGGGAAGCCTAGATTGTAATCTCTCCAGGAACAGATTGGCAAGTGTTTTCTCCCACAGAGTGTCTGTCATTCCAAACCACCAACTTTTTGGCTAGCAATCTGTACACCACAAAGGTTCATTATCACAAAATTATTGTTGTTGTACATTGTTACCAAGTCAGAACAAATTAATAGCTTTAGCGAGTTTTCAGAAGCTGTAAATTACATAGAAGACTGTCCATCTTTGCCCCATAGGACAGCTAGTGGATTTGAACCGTCCAGTTTTGTGTTAAAAATACAACTCCTGACCCAGTAGCTAAAGAGCGTACCCTACGAAATAAATAATAATCACTATCACTTTAAAAATAAAGGATACTACAAATATTTGATCTTTAAAACTGTCATTCTTAAGTACAATTTTAAAGTGCATGAGGTATTAATAGCCTTACTTAGTGACCTCAATCTTAGTTTCATGACAAATACCCTAAGCATAAAATATTTCTTTCATTTTATTAATGTTAATAATTTATTTTTTTTAATTTTTTATTACAAAATTCTAATGCATTATTTTTCACACCAGATTCTTCCAATTTTCTTTTTTAAATGGATATTTTAATAAAAGCTTACAGAAAACTTGAATTTAATTTCATTCATTGTTACACATTTTACTACTTCTCCATATCCCCCCAGTTCCCTTTTCTCTTTAAAAAGATTCTTGCATTGTTGCACAATTTTCTCCCTACCTCCACCCTCCAGTCCATTTTGCTATGTACCTCTTATTCTGGACTATTACCATGCAAATAATATCTAATCATATATTTCTTTTAATCCAGTGTTCATTATTTATTCCCTCTTTTCTTAGTTTTCCTTCAACCTCCATGTCAGTCTGTTTTATAATAGAGGCATTATGCTGTGTTTGTCTTTTTGTGACTTAGATATTTCACTCAGCATAATGTCCTACAGGGTCACCCATTTTGTAGAATATTTTAGGACTTCCTTGTTTTTTTCAGTACTGTGTAGTACTCCAGTGTGTGAATATACCACAGCTTCTCTATTCATTCATTTCTTGATGGGCACTTGGGCTTTTTCCATCTCTTTGCTGTGTGAACAATGCAGCAATAAACATGGGGGTGTATATATATATATATATAAATATTTGGTATCAGTTCTGATTTCTTTAATTTATATTCCCAATAGGGAAATTGCTGGGTCAAATAGTATTTCTATTTCCAACTTTTTTCATTTTATTTTATTAATTTTAATGAACATTTACAGAGATTTTGGATTTCCATTCATTCATTGTTGCACTTTTTTCTCTACACCCTCCGCCCCCAGTTCGTTCCTCTTTTTGAAAAGCAAAAGATAAGCTTCTTCATTGGTATACAATACCTCCGCTCTCCTCACCCCCGCCCCAAATACACTCCACTATGTAACCTTAATTCTGGATTCCTGTGATAATCATAGTACCCTATTTTGTATCACTTTTAAACTGGTCTCTCCCTCATCTGTTTCAATTCTATTTCCAACATTTTGAGAGAGCACCATACCACCTTCCATAGTGGTTGCACCACTTTACACTCCCACCAACAGTGAATAAGGGTTCCAGTTTCTCCACAACCTCACCAGTATTTGTTGTTTGCTGCTCTGATGAACTTTGCTGTTGTTATTGAAGTGAGAAAGACAAGACCCATCACAATATCTAATCACAAGATTAAATACTTGAAAGTAAATCTAACTATAATTACAAAAGACCTATTCAAGAAAATTACAAAATGTTACTTCAAGAAACAAAAAAGACCTGGAGAAATGGAAGAATATATCATGCACTCAGAAATGAAGACTCAGTGTTGTGAAAATGACAATTCTACCAAAGGCAATGTAAAAGTTCAATAGAATCCCATATACATTCCAATTCCATTCTTCAATGAGATGGAAAAGGCAGTTTCCAATTTCATCTGGAATGGAAAGAGACCCCAAATCAGCAACGAACTCCTTAAAGAGAGAAACAAGGTAAAAGGCATCTCACTTCCTGATTTCAAATTCTACTACACTGCCGTGGTAATCAAGACAGTGTGGTACTAGTACAATGATAAACACATAAATCAATGGAATAGAAGTGAGAACCCAGAAATCAGCCTATGTACCTATGGTCAACTGATTTTTGACAAGGAGATTAAATCAGTTAATTAGGGAAATGAAAGCCACTTTAACAAATGGTGTTGGCAAAATTGGAAAACTATATGAAAAAACTTAAGCAAGACCCATACCTCATACCATACACAAAAACCAACTCAAAGTGGATCAAAGACATAAGACTAAAACCAAGGACTGTAAACTTCATTAAAGAAAACCTTGAAAGAACTCTAGATGTCCTAATCTACAACATGAACAGTCTTGCAAGCATAATGAAAAACCTATAACCAGGAAAAAATAAAATAGATGAATGGGACTTTCTAAGAATCAAATCCCTGTGCACATCCAAAAACTTCTCCAACAGGGTAAAAGAGAAAGCCACGGACTGAGAAAAAAATATTTGGTAATGAAATGTCTGATAAGCCACTTATATCTAGAATTTATAGACTACTCCAGCCCCTCAACAAGGTAAAGGTAAACAACCCAATCACAAAATGGGCACAGAATATGAATAGACCCTTCACCAAAGAAGATATTCAGATGGCGAACAAACACATTACACTAAGAAATGTTAAAAATCCCTAGCTCTAAGAGAGATGCAACTCAAAATCTTTAACTTCTTATAAAAGCAATTGGGGAGTATTCTTTCTTCATTTGTTTTAATGAGGAACTGTTTTTTCCAATTTGCAATGTTTTCATTTTTCCTGTTGGAGTCAACATTGCTTTTTTGGATTCAGATTTTGATTCTAATCTATTTCTGATCCCAGGATGGGTTATTCCACAACATTCATGCAAGCTCTTTGCAATTTTTCTTTTTAAAAATATTTACAAAGAACCATAGTCCACAATGAATCTACAAACCCACAATAAGCTCCAGCAAGAGGGCTGGACTCATCTCTAATTCTCTCACCATAGCATAACGCACGGCACCGAGTGGTTTATTGTATAAATAATATGCTGTGTTTTCTTTTTGTGGTATGCGCAAATGTTTGTTTTGTAAACCAGAAAGTGTTCTCAAACATTATATGTTATAATTTTGCAAAATGAAGGGTATAAATAATAAATGCTGTAGAGTTCAAAGGAAGGAAGGACCTCACCACAACCTGAGGAGTGAACAGAGCAGCTTCTCACGGAATGTAGAATTGCAGGCAAGCATGAGGGATGGACAAGATTTACAAACTAGAGGAGAGGAGGGAGGATCTGGTGGGATTTGTGGCTAATTGAACTGAGGCTCAACCTGGCAAAAGCAAAGACTCTCAAAGTAGAGAAATGTATTCAGAATAAAATTTTCAGTGTCATCATTTCTGAGACAACCAAAACAATTTCTATCTTCTTTCTGTTCTTTTTTTTTTTAACTGTGATTTTAACGAAACATAAGACTTGGACCCACCACTTCTCTCCCATAGGCTAGCCCAATCTAAGAGGCCTATTGCCAAATATTACCTCTGAGAAGTTTCACTGGGCCATTTCTTTGTAAACCTTGATATTTAAAAATTACATTTCCTCGAGTCATTAACTCAGATGGAAGCTCCTATTCATAGGATGTCCCCCTGTCTGCTCCCCTCCCTCTGACCTCCCTTGGTGCATTTAGGTGTTTGTTTACAGGTCATTAACTGACAGGGCGGAAGAAGGTCAGGAAGACTTAGAATTGATAGGGAAAGAGAGATAATAGCAACCTGCAGCCTTAAACCAATTAGAATACAAGGTATAAGACCTCTGCAATTACAAGATATTGCTGTCTGCTCCTGCAGTGAGGAGCAATCACTCTCTAATTATACTGGCAGCATAAATTCCATCCCCTCATTGCCACTCACATACCACAGATATTTTAGAGCCTGTGTAACCTCTCCTGAGGATTTTCTCCAAGTTGCTAGAGCGTAGGATAGCAGGAAAAGGTGAAGCCAGAAAGTATGGATCTAGCCATGGCTCCACCCTTCAGGATGGAGGGGCTCTTAAGGAAAGACCAAATACTGCATCTCTCATTCTGATTCTTTTAGATAAGCATGCATAACAAGTCTTTGAGGTCAATCTGGAAAAGCATTGGGTTATTTAGGGCAGAATTTCTTCCACCATTCGACTTTTGCTTCTAAATAAAGCAGAAAACTAGAACCAAATGAGCCATGTCTCATGATTTCATGTGAATTAAAACATATGAGGGTTAATTATTCTTTTTCCGTAAACTTAATACCACCACCTCCTAGTTACATCAAGTCAGCAAATCCCAAAGGCTCATTAAAACTCATTTCCCCACAGCAGTTACTCCTCATCCACACCCCTATAGTCCAAGGCAAAATCACTTCCTATCGGAAGCTCTCCACTTACCTGCTTCCAGTGTCCCTTCTATTGTCGTTGTTATATGCCATCACGTAGGTCAACTATAACTCACAGTTACGCTGTCAACAGCAGTTCAGGGCCTTGCCCTATGCTGTGCCGTCTTCACAACTGATTCTCTCATCCCAAAAAATTTTTCATCTGTTAAATTCAGTTTGGTCTTTCAAGATGGTGATTCTGATCCTACTGCTCTTTTGCTTTAAAAGTTGCCTAATTACTGGGCAATATTTTCTTACTAAAATAAAAATTCCTTACCTGGCCCCTGTCTCTTTCCCTCACTTCACTATGACAGAAGCCCTCCTCTTTCATTCCTTCTTTCCCATTCCCTCACTTCACTATGACAGAAGCCCTCCTCTTTCATTCCTTCTTTCCCATGCTTTCTGCTCCTTCTTTTGATCTCAAACAATCCACATGAGGTTAAACTTTGTTCTAACTCTTTCCATAGTGTGAATTGCTCTCATTTTAGATTCTTATTCTCAGTTACAGGTCATCCTATACACTTAGCTATAAACACTCTTCAGAGTCCCAGTGTGATACATATTAACAGTTAAAGCACTGTTTTCTTACCAGAAAGGTTGGTGGTTCAAGTCCACATAGAAATATATCTGAATAAGGTGCTGCTGAACTGATTCTGAAAGGTCACAGCCATTAAAAACAATATGAAAAAATAAAAGAGACCTAAAGGCAAGTTTACACACAAATAGAAACAGTGGTGGGAAGTAGACAGACAGAGATAGGAGGGGATAAGAATGAGCAGAGATTAGCAAATAGATGGTTAAGATGAAGAGTGAAGGTGAGTACAGTAAGGTTTGGATAGGACTTAGTATATAATGTTGTTGTTGTTATGTGCCATCAAGTCACTTGTGACTCATAGCTAGCCTATATACAACAGATCTGAACCCTGTACTATCCTGAGTCAACCTTATTGCCCTGACACACCAACCCCCGTTGCCCCAGTCACTGAGTCAATCCATTTCATCCAGGATCTTCTTCTCTTGCGTTCTCCCTCCACCCTCCCAAGAATGATGTTCCTCTCCACGGACTGGCATTCTGATGTATAATAGCATTATACAAAATGCAGGCCATGGTCTTTGCAATCATTTGTTATGCATCAGAAAGCTGGACAATGAGTAGGGATAGTAAAAGGAGAATTGATGCCTTTGAGCTATGGTGATGAAGAAGAGTATTGAAATTACCATGCACTGCTAAGAGAACAAACAGGTTCATCCTGGAGAGGGTTAAGCCAGGCAGCTCCTTAGAGGCAAGCATTCTAAAGCTTCGTCTGAAATACTTTGGACATGTTGCAAGAAGGGATCCGACCTGGGAAAGGGACGTTATGCTTCGGAGGGTGGAGGGACAGTGCAGAAGAGGAAGACCCTCAATTAGATGGATTGACCCAGTG
Source organism: Elephantulus edwardii (assembly GCF_000299155.1). Classification (NCBI taxonomy): domain Eukaryota; kingdom Metazoa; phylum Chordata; class Mammalia; order Macroscelidea; family Macroscelididae; genus Elephantulus; species Elephantulus edwardii. The sequence goes on from NW_006399925.1 coordinate 3,806,508, forward strand.
ACTAGGTAATGGGGGTAGGTGTGTCAGAGACAATAAAATTGGCACAGGGATAGAGCAGGGTTTAGAGCTGTTGTACATAGATAAAGTCGCTATGAGTCACACGTGACTTGACGGCATATAACAACAACAAAAATAATGTTATAAAACAAAATGTATATGAATGAATGAAAACCAATATTTTTTTTTGTTATATAGAATACAATTGCACTCTGACACGCATGCATTGTTGTGAGCTGGAATTGGTACAATGGCAACTGAGGTTTTTGCTTTTGTTTTTAAAAACATCTTTTTTTTAGAAACATCTTTTACTGACTTCTTTATCTGAAACTTTAGTAAACCTATAATTAGACCATTTCTAAGTTCTTTTCTTGTTCTGTCAGCCTATGGCCCCAAGTCCAAGATATACTAGTGGGTGTAGGTTTATCTGCATGTGCTTCTGGGTGCTTCCTGTGGGGAGTCAATAGAGGTGGATTTGATCCATGCTTGGCCAGTCAAAATATTGCATTTCATTAGTTATGAGACTAAATTTAAGGGTAGACTTAGAGTCAAATGAAATCTAACCAAGAACTCTAGGATGCTACTTGTGACTCTGGGAAAAGAAATGTTCTTATCCAACTGGAATCATTAATTAGAATTATCAGAGGTCCTGTCTTTCCCACCAAATGGAGAATGTTTGCCTATGAATAAAAAAAACCCGAGAAAAACAGACCTGTGAGACTGAGGAAAAGATACTGATTTTTGTTAACTTCACTGAACCTGTAGATCCAAGTAGAACTGAAATAAAATCATTATTTTGAAATTTCTGGACATGACTCAATAAATGTCCTGTCTTGTTTAAACCAATCTCAGATGTATTTCTGTCACAACTCGAGGACTTCTGACTGACACACACAGCTGTCATATGTGCTGCTGTAACTTTTTCTTTATATTGATCTCTGCACAACAGGCACACAGCTTTAGTGGTAAGGGGTTGCACTGCCAAACCAAAGGCAGTAGGTTTGAATCTACCAGTTGTTCCATGGAATAAAGATAAGCCATCTTTTTCTCCTCTGAAAACCCTCGGGAGGGTCAGCTTGAAGTTAGTTCCAACTCAGTATGTACTGTTGACAGTACACACCAACGATAGTAATAGCATAAAAGGTAGACTAGAAGGTGATATAGAAGCCAATTTCCCCTCCAATTCAGAGCACATTTTCTCATGCTACTCAGGTAATTACGGACAATGCTGTGTGGACACGTAGGTCCCATAGAGAGTTCAACCCATTTTCTGTACGACGTAACATTTAGGATAAAGTCAGAGCCATGAAAATCTCTTTATAAAAATCATCCAAGGTATGATTATGAGCCCCGGAAGGTCACTAGCACAAATCCACAAGCTGTTCCACATGGGGTGGAAAATACCGAACCAGTCTCCCTTTATAGGATATACGGCCTCAGAATTCTGAAGGAGGGCTGCCATAAATCGCAATCAACTCAACTCAGTAAAATTGGTTTTGGTTTACAATCTGAGAGCAAATCAATGTTTTAAAGAATTAACATTTTTTTAAAGTCACTTAACTTCCACAGAATTCATAGCTACCACTATTTGCTCCAAAATTCAATTTTTACAGTTAATCTTAACTTTGATTCTTTCGCTTCCATGCCATCCAGTCTCATGCAGTCTGAGGTTGGCTTTATATATCTCCTCATTGTAACTGGTCTTTGAGTCTCTGCTCAGTGTCCTGAGTTATCATTGTTCTCCATAATGTTTACAGTTCTTAGGAGAACTGCAAAACTTTTTGAACTACCATGTCCTTTCCCCCTCATGCTTAGATAATCTCTTTACATATGTGCCACTGAACAAGATTCTTTCAACTGTGTGTAGCCATTGTGTCAAACTCTGGATGTATCAGGATGCCTGAAACATATCTCTATCCTCCAGAAGCACTGATTCGTCTGACGGTACATCTTCATGAAGATTATGTAGCATAGAACATTCTGTGGAACTGTCCTACTCTATCATATGAGGTCTCTATGAGTTAAAAAAATGAATGTAAGGCACTCAACAACAATGCTAAGGTTGGTATTCAATAATAAAATCAGGTCTCACAGGTTTTATGCAAAGCCTCTGAGATAAACAAAATCACAAAGCTATGGGACAGCATGGTGTATGTAGGAAAATACAAGCAAAATGTGCCTCAAAAGCATGACACCAAGACACTAAAAATAAGGAAAGCATGGAATACAACCACAGGGATGAGAGATCTTGCATGTCATTATCAACCTAATAGGTCATAAATAGGAAGAAGCTTGAAAGCAACCCTCAAAACAAAAGGGAGCATAGTTAGGATTTCATCCAGAAAATAGCGTGCTCATACTTGCCTTCCAAAAAGTTCAGTTAGAGGTGTAATTTCGATTAATCAACTTGACATTAAGACCTTATGATTTACCCAATTATTACCGTTGCTGTTCCATGACATTTCCTAATGCCACACCCTACCCAGTGAATCTGATGATTCAGAAGGTGACTCCAGGGTACATGTGGTTCAAGGTCATCACACCTAGTAAGCCACTGAGATTGAATTTCACCTGGACCGCCCCAAGAATCCTCCCATTTTCAAGCCCATTGCTTATTGTCTACACTCTGTCCCTGAGATCTTTCCTGAGCACTCCATATAAACCAAAGCAAAGGTACTGCGCAACAGTACCTATTCAAGCATTAGACATTACCCTAATGGTGCTCCTATTGGTACTAACTTAATCACCATAAGACCAAATATTACATTTCTCATTTAAAAGATGAGAGAGATGTTTAGAGAGACTAACTGATATCCCTGAGATTATATCTGAGACCCCATGCCCTTTCCAAGTGCATATCCATATTTTGCGAATCACTTTTTATATCCCAATTCACCATGAGTCAAGGGGAAATTTCCAGTTATGCCAACCTTGAGGCACTGTGCCAGGGACACAGAAAATGTAGGTAAATCGAACACAGTTCTACTCTCTGAGGAGAGCTAACCTGGCGCAATAAATTACCATATCTTCAGTGAAAACCCACAACACCAAGAAGTAACAAGATTTTCCTTTTCTCCCCAACACTGCACAGCTATGCACCAACTGCAGGCTGGATTTAGAGTTAGAATTCAACACTGTAAACCCCTTGGCATAGACAGTGCCACCATCCCAGGAACAATCCAAGGCACCATGAGAAATCACCTGTGAGTGACATTCTAATCACTTGCTGGTCTGCTGCTGACATATCTGGGAGTCAGATCTAGAATTCCTCATCAGCTAAATGCTCTTTGAAAGTGTCTTTCTAATTTTAAAGGTGTCTTTACAACCAAACTGCAAGATCAGCTTGGTTCTATCCTTTTAATAAAGGAATCAGAGAAATAGAGAATGACACTCAGCCATCAATCTGTCTCCTTGCAGAGTGCAGCCCACGGCAGGCTAACCTTCCTTACACATGAAGCAGAGGCTCGGCCTGAACCACCAGCAGCGAATCCCACAGCCTCACCTCACCTGTGCAGGCTTTTCCACCGGTGCTCTCTTTGTCACAGCATCAGCAGATTCCCAGGCTGGGGAGTTGTGCTCCTGCGAGGCTTTCCTGCGAAGCATCAGTGCAGCGTATCAGTTCCTAGGCAAAGCAGTTGTCAAAGCATCGCCCAGATTGCGAAATAAAATTTGGATTGAGGAAACCTCTTAGGGCTTGCAGGGGTGGCTGGCACAGCCTGGCGCGACCAGCCACGTCCGAGCTCCATCCAGACTGCTGACCTGGCACTGGCGCTGTGTGAAATAACTCGCTCTCACAGGGAGGCTTTAACTGTCTCTTCCCCAAGCTCAGAGCCCTCCAGTCTCTCTAAGATGCATTTTCCTGTGATGCCACTATTCTAACGCCCCGATTGACTCTCTGCCAGGGCTCCAGCCATTCAGGGGTTCATAGCCTAACCTCTGCAAAGGATACCAGCCAAGGATTCATCTTTCTTAGCTAAGTGGTTAATCCTCAGGCTTCTGCTTTGAGTCTCCTCCTCTTATTAGTTAAATCAATTAAGATATGTTATGAGAATGAAGACACAGGCAAAGATACTAGTGTTTATTCCAAAAATACTTTTACATCTATATGATTTTATTATTTTTTAAAAGATGAAAGATCTAACAATCATTCTTTCATCCTGTATAACATACTGCTTCCAGTTAATTTATATACCTTTAAAACTCCATATGGAAAGGATATAGATGACCAGGCATACATGGTAATTTTTTAATATATAACCAAGTAGGAAATGAATAACACACATTAGAGCATAGATTCTGTTGTTGAAAGAATTTGCGAGAAGCATAATAAGAAATCAGAATTAGAACTATGGAAACCCAGGTTCGTGTTCCAGATCTAGTACTAATGTAAGTATGGATTTGTGAAAATTTGTTAGCTCTTCAATTTCTCTCTCATACCTGGCTTGCAAGCAGTTAATATCAGTTGATTTCTCAAGCGCCTTCCAGCATCATCATTTTAATAAATACATACGCACACACACACAGAGACAGAGACAGAGAGAGACACACATTTATGTTGCTGTAGTTCTTGGGGAGTTGCACTGATAGCCAAAAGGCCTCTTCAGGAGTTTGAATTCACCAGTGGAGACTTGGGAGAAAGATGGGCAATCTTTTCTCATGTGATTTATAGCCTCAGAAACCCAATGAAGGGTTAGTAAAGAGAAGAGTCGGTTTAAACATAACTGCAATGATATATATTCCCTGAACCAAAGATACATTGACTTAACTCTTTTTGGAGGAAGTACAGCAACATGATTACAATCACAGAAGATGTCCAGGCTACAAGCCAGCTTCTTATCTCTCTGTAACCTGGATAAATTGACTAATAATGCTGCAGTGTCCTCATTTGCAAGATGGGAAAATATTCCCTGACGGATAGAATGATCTGGTTCTTTTCAGTATTAAATGCATGACCACATGCAAGCTCACCTAGAACACTCTTTGACCCATGCTTTGTGCTCATATAATGTCTGTAATCTGTTATTAAGTAGCTCTTGTGGCATAGGTGGTATCAGGATTGGAAGAAGACTCATCAACAACATGCGTTACGCAGATGACACTATTTTGTTTGGTGATACTGAGAAGGACATGTGGCATTTGCTGCAGAAAGTAAAGGACGGTAGTCTTCAATATGGATTGAAGCTCAACTTCAAGAAAACAAATATTCTCACCACTGGGCCAGTTGACCTCACTGGGCCAATTGGCAGATAAATGGTGAAGAGATTGAGATTATTAACAGCTTCAGCTTGCTTGGTTCCACAGTCAACACTCTTGACCCCAGCAGTTAGTAAATTAAAAGATGAATTGCACTGGAAAGTCTGCTGTCCCCTCTAGAATACTGAAGAGCAACATTGTCCGTCTGGAGACTAAGATGTACCTGATCCAGGCCATGGTTTTTGCAATTACTTACTATGCATCAAAAAGCTGGACAATAACTAATGGTGATAGAAGGATTGGTGACTTTGAGTTGTGGGGCAGAAGAAGAGTATTAAACATACCATGGACTTCCAGGAAAACAAACTGATTTGTCCTAGAAAGGGTGAAACTAAGCTGCTCCCTAGAAGCAAGGATTTTGAAGCTCCATCTCACATACTTTTGGCACGTGGCCAGGAAAGACCAGTCCTTAGAGAGGAACATCACACTGGGAAGGGTGGAAGGACAGCACAGGAGAGGAAGACCCAGCATAAGATAGATTGACTCAATGACGGTTGAAATGGGATTAGGTCTGTCAAACATGATAAGATGGGCTCAGCATAAGGCAGAGTTCAGAGCTATTGTACATAGAGGGTTGCTATGAGTTTCAGGCAACTCAGTTTCACAAAACAGCAACTAAAGGTTGGTGGTTTGAATTCACAAGCAGCTTCTTAGGAAAAAAGGTGACCAGTCTCCTCCCATAAAGATTTACAGTTTTGGAAGCCTGATGGATGGTGATTTTTTGTCAGAACCAATTGGCAGCAGTGGAATTTTGGTTACTGAATTATGTTGGATTTTGCTAATGTTCTTGTTCCTGCTTCTACGTGGATGTGATTATCAAGCATTCTAGTTTTGTCTTGAACCTCATCGTCATGAAATTGTGTTCTTGATATAAAGGTTTTGTTCACTGTTTATGATGAACAGGAAAAATACCACAACCCAACTGTAAGGGGAGAGCTGTTCCTAGGAACTCTAAGGCCTTTGATACGAGCACTGGGTCAGGGTTCCAGCTGTCAGAAGATATGTTTGTTTCTCAAAAGTCACATGTAAAATGCAGTCACATGAACTATGCCAGAATTGAACAAGCAAGTGAGAGCTGCCTCCAACCTGCCCATATTTTAGATCTCCCACATTTTCCTTCAAAACTCCTTCATTGCTGTCAAGTCAGAGTGAACTTATAGCTACACTCTTGGAGGTTTTTGGAAGCTCTAAATCACATAAGAGGGGATTGCCTTTCTCCCGGAAAGCTGCTGGTGGATTTGAACTGACCACCTTTAGTTTAACAGCACAAAATCCTCTGGACTATAGCAGCAGAAGTCTCTTCACTTTCCTTAGGTACCCTGAATATCACATGTGACCTATTAATCTCTCAGCATATGTTGTTGTTGTTGTTCTGGGCCATCGAGTCGCTTGCGACTCATAGTGACCCTATGCACAGCAGCCCTAAACTCCGCTCTGTCTTGTGCCAATCACACTGTCTCTGACACTCGTATCCCAATTATCCCAGTCACTGAATCAATCCACCTCATAGAGGGCCTTCCCCTCCTGCCCTGTCCCTCCACCCTCCCAAGCATGATGTCCCTCTCTAAGGCACATTTATATATGTCAGTACTTTTCATTTGTTCATATTTTCTAAGCCAGAAAATACTATATTTTAACTGTTCTTTGTTAATCCTAGTGGATATTCATTGCAAAACTTATATTGTTAACATCCCATTTAGAAAAAACAATGGGTCTAAATTTTGAAGTAGTTATATGTCTACAAAGATTTTTTTTAAGTAAGGGGTATTAGTGAAGACTTTTTTAATAAGGGAGAAACTTTAAGAACAAGCATTCTTCCTTCTTAGAACACTGAATGTTCAGCCTCACAGAAGAAGACAAATCTATATTAAGTTATTGAGCTATTACTGTTATTTTGACTTAATGATGTCTAAAATTTTGAAATTATAATTTTGAGGTCCATCCGGTTCTTGAACATTTGGGGATAAATAAAATAATTCATATAATGTAGGACTAGAGATTGTAAGAAGAAACAGTGCCTCTCCAAGGCAGGTATGACTATAATGCTATATCAGTAAGTACTTGGAAAGATGAAGAGTCAGAGAAAGACAGAAAGATACTCAATGACATGAATTAACACAGTTACTGCAACCACAGGCTTAAGCAGAGATTAAGAAGATGACACAGAATCAGGCAAGATTTAATTCTGTTGTACATGAAGTTGCTATGTGTTATGGTTTCTATGAACCAGAGACAACATGATGATGGTACTTAACAACAACAGCAAAATATAGAAGTTCAGAGAGAGACAGAAAGGATGCTAGGTATCTGAACAGAGAAGACTTAATCCAAATTTTCTGTTAGCTAATAGAAACTGGTTAACCAGGGAAGACTTTAAAAGAGAATTCTAAGTGATTTATAAAGAACATATGCTTTTACTTAAGAAAGAGTTCCACTGTGTTGCATGAGGATCCTATGAGTCTATAAAGATTCAACAGGAGCTAACAGTAAGCTGAAGCATGGATCACAAAGAACAAAAATATTCAGAAACCCTCATACACCACAAAATGCAAATGCACATGAACATATACCCAAATTTGTGATTCAGATCCTTTTAAAGATAGTGTGGCTACAACAGACACACACAACATGTATATGATGGAAAAGCTTGCTGGAAGTTGTGTTATGCAAGCACCGTATGGTAGAAATTGTTGACGACCGAAAGATGATGAAGACAGAAAAGAGTCAGTATATGGAAAAGACTCTGTATTATTATAGAGTGTAAAGAGGTCAAAGACACTCAGCAGAAGTACTCTCACTTTGCTAGGGAAACTGGGTGGGCCAGAGTTGCTTTGAAGCTGCTACTGGTAGGAAAAGCATACCTATGGCTGCTGGGTTTCTATACTGAATAATAAGAACAGTAGCAGTAGCAACAAAAACAATAGCAAATGAGAAGAACTTGAACCTAGGAAAGAACTACTCATAGCGATCCTATGAAAATGGATATAAGCCCTGCTCTATCCTTACCATCTCTGAAGTACTTGACCTCATTTTTACAGTTACTGTGTCAATGCCTCTTGTTGAATGTCTTCCTCACTTTCCAAGCACATGTCTTTTTCTAAGGACTGAATTCTTCTAACAACACACCCAAAGTATATGAGCTTCATCACTCTTGCCACTAAGGAACACCCTAGTGGCACTTTCTCCAGTCAGACACACTTGTTCTCTTGGGAGTCCATGGGATATTCTGTGCTCATTTCTAACACCATAACTCAAAGGCATAGAATCTTCTTTTCTCATCATATTTATTGTTAAACTTTTAAAATGCTTTGTTTCTGTTGGTCTTACGTGCTGTTAAGTTGACTACCACTCAAAGAGACCCGATGAATGATGGCTCTTAACCTTGTCCTATCCTGCTCCAATTTAACGATTTCAGAGACACTCGACCTCATTACCATAGTCAGTGTGTCAATGTATCTTGTTGAGGGGCTTCCTCTCTTGAGTTTCCTTTCTTTCATGATGTCCTTCTCCAAGGATTGGCTCCCCCGCCAACATGCCCAAAATATGTGAGGTGGAGTTTCACTACCCTTACCTAGAAGAAGTACTCAGGTTTCACTTTTCCCAAGGACAGACTCTTATGTTTTAATATCTGTCTAAACAATATTATGTTTAACTAGCAGTTTGAAGAGATTGCCAAGAGATAATAACGTTGTCCAATATAATACATCTTTTGATATACCGACGGCTACTGATTCTGCTGAGTAGTGAAAGAGAAAAATTTACAGAATCTGTGAACTCTGGTGGCTTACCGGCAAGGAATTATGTTGCTAACCCAAAGGTACATGGTTTGAATTTAGCAGTTGTTCGATGGAGAAAAGATGGGTGATCTCCTGTCCTGCAATTGACTGCCTCTGAAAACCTGTTAGAGAGTCAGCTATGAGTTGGATGCAATTCGACTGTACTCAACAACATCTTCAGTATCAGAAATCAAAACCGAAAAAAATGTATTGAGATCTGAGAAAAGATAAACTGATCACTGCTATATTATACAAGGAAGTCCTGATGGCTTAGTCTGCAGGGAGTTCTCCTGCTAACTCCAAATCAGAGCCTCTCTGGTGGTTCGAATCCACCACTGGCCAATTGAAATAAACATGGGAAAGTTCATGTAAGTTATTTACTGCCCTGGAAACTCATTGGAAGGACAGATATGAATCAATTCTGTCTCCACAGCAATGAGCTTGAGGTTTACATTATCCAAAGGAAAACTCCTAAAGGGAATTCTTGCTGTTGTTAGGTGCCATCGAGTCAAGTACAGTTCATAGCAACCCTAGGAACTCTATTCCATTGTGCAATATCCTCACATTTCCTGACACACAAGAACCCATTACAGCAGTCACTGGGTCAGTCCATCTAGTTGAGGGTCTTCCTCTGCTTTGCCGACCCTCCACCTTTCCCAGCATCAGGTCCCTTTCCATGGAATAGTCCTTTCTAAGAACATGCCCAAAGTATGTGAGGCAAAACCTCATAATTCTTGATTCCACAGAGCACTCTGGCTGCACACTTTCCAAGATATATCTGTTCGTTCTCTTGGCTGTCCATAGGATATTCATTGCTCTTCTTCAACACCACAGCTCAAAGGTGTCAATTCTTTTCCTGTCATCCTTATTCAAAGTCCAACTCTCAGATGCATAGGGTAGTCCTCAAACTGACATCATTACTCCACAATAACATGGAGAGGTACCTAACTGCAGATTTTCCAAGTGCAGTGTATCTTCCAAAGTACTGAAGAGCAATGGTGTCTCTCTGGAGACTAAGGTGTGTCTGATATAGACCATGGTCTTTGCTATCACTTGTTATGCATCAGAGAGTTGGACAGTGACTAAGGAGGATAGAAGGAGAACTGATGTCTTTGAGCTGTGGTGCTGGAGAAGAGTATTGAGAGTA
>NW_006399925.1:3816816-3817752 GCF_000299155.1 Elephantulus edwardii
AACTCTATGTACAGAACAAAATCCTGTCCAGTCAATCATGCTTGGTAGGGTGGAGGGACAGCGCAGGAGGGGAAGACCCTCCATGAGGTGGATTGATTCAGTAACTGGGATAATCGGGATGGGAGTGTCAGAGACATTGCTTTTGGCACAGGACAGAGCAGAGTTTAGGGCTGTTTTACATAGAGTTGCTATGAGTCGCAAGCGACTCGATGGCACATAACAAGAACAACAACAACAACAGTGCATCTCTTGACTGCTGGTACCGAGGGTGTTAATTGTGGATCCAACAAAGAAGCTGTTGACAGTTTCAATCTCCTCTCCATCCACCATGACATTGCCTATTTGTCCAGTGGTAAAAATCTTTGTTTTGTTGATACTGAGATGCACTCCATACTGAAGGTTGTGTGCCTTGATCTTCTGTAACAAGTGCAATATGTAAATGAAGAGAAAGGAATGGAGACTCATGAGAAAAATCATGTTCTACTGCAAACTTTAGAGGTTTTGTATTTTATGAAATGTATCTTCTCTTCACTAATTTATCTGACACATACTTAATCATCCAGCAAAACTGCCAAATTCAGTGTGCCAGTCAAAGTGCTGTATATCTATTATGAACACATAAAGATGTGTTTGTGTCTCTCTTAAGTATTCTTTTCCCTCATCACCCAAAAAATTTTTATTTCTTTTAAATAATTTCATATTAGTGTTGATAATGATGTAATCTCTATATTTCAGTTCAAATTTTTCTCATCTAAAGTACTGAAGAGATATGGTGTCTCTCTGGAGACTAAGGTGCGTCTGATACAGGCCATGGTCTTCGCAATCACTTGTTATGCATCAGAGAGTTGGAAAATGACCAAGGAGGATAGAAGGAGAATTGATGCCTTTGAGCTGTGGTGCTGGAGAAGAGTATTGAGAATACCATGGACTGCTAAG
>NW_006399925.1:3818258-3822881 GCF_000299155.1 Elephantulus edwardii
GTCTGACATACTTTGGACATGTTGAAAGGACAAACCAGTTCTTGGAGAGGGACGTCATACTTGCGTGGGTGGAGGCACCACACAAGAGAGGCAGACCCTCAATGAGATGGACTGATTTGGTGACTGGGGTATTGGGGAAAGATGTGTCAGATACAATAACATTGGCACAGGATAGGGCAAGGCTTAGGGATGTTGTACATAGGGTCACTATGAGTCGCAAGTGACTCAGTCGGAGGCACATAACAATAAGAACAACAACAATAAGCTTGGACACTTTTCCCCTTTGTGTATAATTTTTAAGTCTGTTAGTAATATTCTATCCAATTGCACATTTATCCTATCTACTTATTTCTATAGTTACAAATAAGAAGTCACTGTGTAGTTACTCATTTACATGTCCATTATTTTGTTTGTTTGTTTGTCCTCTTAAGGACAATGAGTGTGCATTTATCATTTTGCCCCACTGTTGTTGTTTGGTACCATCAAATCATTTCCAGCTGGTGGTGATCCATGGTCCAGCTCTACACAACTCTCAAATTGCTTTTGTGCTTGGATCCATTGAATCAACCAGTTTGTCAATTCAGCTTACTGAGATTCTGTCCTTTTTTGTTCATTTGTTTTGGTTATATATTTGATAAATTTTTCTTTCTTGTTGGTTTGCTTACAAAGTTCATTTACGTTATGTTTCACACTATCCTTCATTCACACTGTGTTTCGTACAATCATTCCCATTCATTATTATACTTCATTAAATTAATAAACATTGAATGATACCCACCATTGTCCTGTCTTTCCAGATCCCTGTAGGATCTTTTCCATATCCTTTACCCACCCCTTTCTCCACCCATCAAATTATGTAACCCTATGATTTCCCCTCTGCCCACCCTTCTGCTCCTTACCCTCCCCGCTCCTAGGTCCTCATATATGTTTACTAGTTATCTATTTCTACAATAATGGTCTTATACAGTATTTGGCCTTTTTCCACTGAGCTCCTACTTTACCAAGTACACATTGGAAAGATTTTCTATGCCCAAAGTATTTGAGAAGTAATCTAAGGACCATTCTTATGGCACAATTATATATGTTGTTAGGTACAGGCAAATTCACTTCTGCTCAATGCAACTCTATGTACAGAACAAAATCCTGTCCAATCATACACCGTCCTCACAATCTCTGCTTTCTTAAGCCTCTTGATGTCAGTTCATATTCTTAAGGGTCTTCCTCTTCTCTAATGCTCCACTTTTCCAAGTGTCATGCCTTTTAAAACTGAACCCTGTTGATAACATTTCCAAAGCATGAAAGACAAAACTTCACTATTCTTCTGTATAAAAATCATTCTGGATTTATTTTTTATATTTATTTTATCTTTGTTGTTGTCAAGTCTCAGTATATTAAAATCTTTCATCAATATCATAATATAAAGACATCATTTCTTATTTGATCTTCCTTATCCATTTCCTAACTTCTAGTGCATATGTCTTTGTTGCTATGTGCCATCAAGTTTCATAGGGCTCATAGAGATCCTAGGAACAACAGATCTCAAGTCTATCTTATCCTGTGCCATCCTTATCATTACTTACAAACTTGAGCCTATTGTTATAGTTACTGTGCCAATCCATTTTATTGAAGGTCTTCCTCTTTCTCACTGATGAACCACCTTTCCTAACATGATATCCCTTTCTTCCAAGGAATAACCTCTTCCAGCAACATGCTCAAAATATGTGAGACAAAGTTTCATCATCTTGCCTTTAAGGACCCGCACTCTACCCGCCCTTTTTCCAAGACACATATGTACTTAACATTTTTAGCAGTACTCAGCAGTGCACAACAATAATGGGACATTCAGTGTTCTTTTCCAATACCATAACTCATAGGCATCAATTCTTTTGTCAATCTTAATATCATCCAGCTATGGTCTTAATCGGGCACACCTTAATCTTCAAACTGACATCATTGCTTCATTGCTTCACAGCAACTAGAGAGGTCTTTGACAATGAACTAGCAAAAAAAAAAAAAAAAAAAGAAACCAAACAATACATCTCCTAATCACCTGACTGCAGGTACAAGGGAATTTGTTTGTGGATGCAAGTAAGATGAAATCATTGACAATTTCGATCTTTTATCTATGTAACATGATGTTGTCTATGGATACAGTAGTGAGGATACCTGTTTTCTTCATGCTGAGATGAATTATTGAAGACTGTAGTCTTTACTCTTCTGCAGTATTTATACTTCTTCTCTCAGAAAGTAAAGTTATATAATTTCCTTAAAAGTTATTGATGATTCTTCCTCCAGTTCTGATGCCACATTCTTCTTCATAGAGTTCAACTTCTCAAATAATTTACTCAGTGTACAGTTTAATAATATGGAGAAACGATACAATCCTTAGATACACCTTTCCTGATTTTAACTCATGCTATGTTTCCTTACTCAACAATAATGTCTTTGTCTGGGTATAGATTTCATATGAGAGCAATTAAGTGTTCTAGGATTCCTATTCTTCTCAATGTTAGCCATTGTTTGTTATGATCAATACAGTCAAATGTCTTTAAATAATCAATGAAACAGAGACATTCTTATATTCTCACTTTTCAGGAAGGATGCATCTGACACCAGCAATGACATCCCTGGTTCCATGTCATCTTCTAAACCCAGCCTAAACTTGTGGCAGTACTTTGTTAATGTACTGTTTTAGCCATTTGGGGATGATAGGGTTTTTTTGTTGTTGTATGATATTAATGATATTGTTTGATAATTTTTACCTCCTATTGGGTCACCTTTCCTGGGTATGGGAATACATATGCATATTTTCCAACCAGTCAGCCAAACAACTGACCTTCAAATGTTCTAACATAGACTGGTGAGCATGTCCAGGGCCATATCTGTTAGCTGTAACATGTCAACAGGTGTTCCATAAATTCCTGAGGTCTTTTTCCCCATAGTATCTCCTAGTATTTTAACTTGAGGGTTGAATATGTTTTCCTATTCTTTCACCTTGAAAGAATTGAAATATATATAAAGTAATTTAAAATATGATAGTGCAAGTGACTCACTATAATCTTTAAATTTAATTCTTTGCTTTTTATTTAGTATGTTAAAGAAATCTTAGATATCAGATTTACTGAATGCAATGCATAGTATAATGTCTTGATTGTTGTTTCCATGGATGTTGATTGTAAGACAAAGTAAAATAAAATTCTTGATAAATTTGATCTTTTCTCCATTTTTCATGATGTTTATTGCTCCACTTATGAGGATTGCCATTTGATTTCATGTGAGGTATAATTCATACTGAAGACTACAGTATTATTTTTTTTAGTAAATGTTTCGAGTCTTCTTTATGTTTCACAAACAAGGTTTTGTCCTCTGCAGATGGCAGGTTGATGAATTTTCTGCCAATTCAGATTCATATTCTTCATATAAAGGTTTCTTAGCTTCTTTTCTTAGCACAAATATTGAATGGTAAAATAGCGCATTGCAGTTTAATCAGAACAACACACCCCTAACACTCTCAACAAGACTGCAGCTCTCACAAGAGAGAAGTATTCATATTTCCTCTCAAAGAACCATTGTTATTGTTGTTGTTATGTGCCGGCAAGTCATTTGCAACTCATAGCAACCCTGTGTACAACAGCCCTAAACTCTGCTCTGTCCTGTGCCAATCTCACTGTCTCCGACACACCCATCCTAATTACCCCAGTCACTGAATCAATCCAACTCTTAGAGGGCCTTCCCCCCTTCTCCTTCCCTCCATCCTCCCAAGCCTGATATTCTTCTCCAAGGACCAGTCTCTCCTTACAATATGACCAAAGTATGTTAGAAGAAGCCTCAGAATCCTTGCTTCCAAAGCGCAGCCTTGTTTAACCCTCTCAAGGATGAATCTGTTTGTTTTCTTAGCAGTCCATGGTACCTGCAATACTCTTCTCCAGCACCACAGCTCAAAGGCATCAATTCTCCTTCTATCCTCCTTGTTCATTGTCCAACTCTCTGATGCATAATAAGTGGTTGCCAAGACCATGGCCTGTATCAGATGCACCTTAGTCTCCAGAGAGACACCATTGCTCTTCAGTACTTTGAAGAGGTCCCTAACAGCAGACTTTTCCATCAAAATACGTCTTCTAATTCCCTGGCTTCTGATGCCAAGAGTGTTGACTGACTGTCAAGCCAAGCAGATTACAGCTGTAAACAATCTCAGTCTCTTCACCATCCATCTTGATGCTGCCAATTGGTCCTGTGGTGAGAATCTTTGTTTTCTTTATGTTGACCTTCAATCCATATTGAAGGCTGCAGTCCTTGACCCTCTGCAGCAAGCGCTCAGGTCCTCCTCAGTTTCAGGAAGCAGGGATGCCACATTTCTTCTCATAGAGCCCACCCTCTGGATAATCTGTTCTGCATACAGGTTGAAAAGGTATGGAGATAGGACACATCCCTGGTGTACACCCTTTCCAAATTTGAACCATGCAGTGTTTCTTTGCTCTGTTCTGGCAACTGTCTCTTGGTCCAAGTATAGGTTTCACATTAGCACAATCAAGTGTTCTGGGAATCCCATTCTTCTCAGAGTCAGCCACAGTTTGTTATGATACACACAAATGCCTTTGCATAATCAATTAAAGACAGACATTC
>NW_006399925.1:3824833-3831114 GCF_000299155.1 Elephantulus edwardii
GTGATATCCCATTACTCTGTTCAAATGACTGCTTCTTTGTTTATCAGTGAATTTCACAAGAATACAAATTTGTGTTCTGAAATTTCTCTATTAATTATTGGGGTCAAATAATTCTTTACTGGGAGGCTAGAAATGTGCCTTTCCTTTGAAGGTCTGTACCACCCCAGGCCACCTGCACCACTCTGGACCACATACGCTCTCTCGACCTTCTGTGCCACCCCCAAAAGTCCTAATCACCATCACCACCAGGAAATACATGTTAGAATAGAGTAAGAAAACATTTCATGATATAAAATCAAGAAAGGAGTGGGTTAGACATATCAAGATTGGAGGAAATTTCTTCAATAACCTGCTTTATACAGATGACACTACCTTGCTTACCAAAATGGAAGAGGACCTGAAGCATTTGCTGCAAAAGGTCAAGGACTGTATTTTCTCATGCAGACTGAAGCTCAATGTCAAGGAAACAAAGTTTCTCACAACTGGAGAAATTAGCAACACCATGATAGATGGAGAAGAGATAGAGACTGTTAACCAATTTCAGCTTGCTTAGTTCCACAATAAACATTCTTAGCACCAGCAGTCAGGAAATCAAAATATTAATTATATTAGAAAAATTTGCTGTCACTGACTTCTCTAGAGTGCTGCATATCAATTATTTCAGTCTAAAGATGAAGATGTGACTGATCCAGGCCATGGTTTTCACATTGCTTACTAAACATATGAGTGTTGGACAATGACTAAGGATGACTGGAAAAGAATCGATGCTTTAAATTGTGATGCTGGAGAAAAGTATTGAACATATATACCATGGATTGTCAATAGAATCAACAGGTTTGTATGAAAGAGGGTGAAACCAAGTTGCCCCTTGGAGGCAAGGATTTTGAAGCTCTGTTTCAAATATTTTGGGCACATGGATAGAAGGAACAACTCCTTTGAGAGGGACAGCATGCTTAGAAGAGTGGTGGGACAGCACAGGAGAGGAGGACTCTGGATGAGATGGATTGCTTCTGTAACTGGGGAAATAGGAGTAGGTGTGTCAGAGACAGCGAGATTGGCTCCGAATAGGGCAGGGTTCAGAGCATAGATTGCACAGGGTCCTTATGAGTCACAGTCGACTCAATGGCACACAATAACAAACAATAAGCTCTAGTGTAGAACTGTGAGAAGAAAATCTTACTACTCTTACAGAGGGTAGCTGAGAAAATAGAGATTATTTTAGAAGCATCTAAACACAAAAATATACATATAGGTCTAGTTAATAGATTCATGCGGTAATCCAAGTGTTGATTAATTAATTTCACAATTGTTTCCACATCTTGTGCTGGACATTATTATATCTAGTGTCATAGATATAAATCAACATATGATTCTTGTCCTTAGGCAATAGTATGCTAGTATATTGGAGAAATTTAATAAGAAAATGAATATTAAATGAGCAAACAAGTATAAATAAACAATCTATTCCAACAATAAATATTTGGGTAGAATTATATACTAACAATTAAATACTGATCAAAATTTATACTGTTGGTTGCAGCTAACAAAATAGTAAAGAAAAAAACACAATAAATGAGAAATAAGAATGAGTATTAGAAGTTAAGTAGAGGACAAGTTAGTGTACCCATCATAGTCTGCAGGAATAGATTTTGGTGTTTTGACACATAAACTACAAATTCTTTGTGGTGCCTCTTATTAAAAAAAAATCTAACACCCTTTAACAGTTCACATCTAACATGCAGAAAGTGAGCATAAATAAAAAAGATAATCCAGGTACTCTTCACTTCCTAACATGATTATTTTCTAAAGGTCATGTTTGACCAGAATTATCTCATCACACTACAAAACAGAGGATGCATACATTGTTACGTAACCACCACCTCACTGACAATCATGACCGTTACATCTAGTTATTTTTCCCGCCTTGCACCTCAGTGTTTGCTATTGGAGATTTACCTCATCAATGTGCAAAATATTCGTATAGTAGACTTCTCAAACTTGTCGGGAATGTGACATTAGATAATGAGAATTAATTATCTGCTTATGTTTGCTTCCTCTATATTAGTATGGAACCCAGAACTACACTATAAGAACATTCATACCATGTGTATATCACTTGCAGGTTTTCCAATTAATAACCTCAGTTAAGATCATAGACCATAGTCAGTATTAATCACTAAGCACATGAGAGGGAGTCCTTTCTGATGATCCTAAACTTTAAGTCTCTCTGAAATTAATTGGAGCAGAGAGAAGCTATCACCATTAAGTGCTGCCCTAATTGAAGATGTTTTCATTATTTCACTAAGTTAGAGCAGCAGCCAAGAAATTAAAAGACTAATTGCATTGGGAAAGTCTGCTATCAAAGACCTCTAAAAAATAATAAAGAACAACGATGTCAGTCTGGAGAATAAAGTGCACATGCTTCCAGCCATGGGCTTTGCAATCACATGCTATGCATCAGAAAACTAGACAATGACTAGGGATGATTAAAGGAGAATTGATGCCTTTGAGCTGTGGTACTGGAGCTGAGTATTGAATATATCATGGACTGCCAGGAGAACAAACAGATTCATCCTAGAGAGGGTAAAAGCAGGCTGCTTCAAGGAGCACCTTGAAGGCAAGGATTCCGAAACTTCACCTGACATTCTTGGGACTTGCTGCAAGGAGAGATCAGTCTTTGGAGAGGGACGCCATGGTTGGGAGGGTAAAGGAACAGTGCAATAGAGAAAGAGAGACCTTCGATGAGATGGATTGATTCAGTGATTGGGGTCGTGTTTGATGTGTGTGCTACTTCTCCCCCTCCACCCAGCCCCAGGAGCGGGTGTCCTTGAATATTCCTTAAATGATATAGCAATCTTTTGTCTATTTGCTGAACTGAACAACTTCCCTTATGTGACTGACGTGACTGTCATCAAGATGCAAGCTAACAGCCAAACTCCCAGAGTTGAGGCTCCAGGCCCCAGCCTGCAGTCCCATCCCCTCACACTAAGGGGATTTTAAAGCCACACCTTCAAGGAGACCTCCACCCTTGGCCAAACAAGGACACCCACTCTATGGGGGGGAAGAGCAGTATCATATATCAAACACCTTGTCATTGTTAAGTGTCATCGAGAGTGAGAGTCGTAGGCAACTCATAGCAACTCTACGAATCAAAGACCTGGGCACTTGTATAACTTTGTCCTTTCTCCAGGTTCATAGGGTTTCTAGAAGCAAGCTATTTTGGAAGTGGATGCCACTCCTGCTTCCAGCCTTGTTTAATCGAGGAGCTCCACCAAACACTGTCAACCATGGGTAACCATACTCACATTTGACGGATCAGTGTCACAGTGTTCAGTTTCACAGCAACCACGAGTTACCTCTGTACAGCAAGTGGACAGACCAGAGTGATACAACTTAGAAGAATGTTTCACCAAAAACAATTAAAGACAGGCCTGAGGGCAGCAGATTAGTGTCACCCACCTTTGGCTTGGTAACATCACTTTCTGTCCACTAGGCCAACCTATCTCTCTCAATCCTGTTGTTGTTGTTAAGTGCCATTGAGTCGTAAGAGACTCATATCAACCCTATGAACGAAAGACCTGGGCACTTGTATAAATTTTGTCCTTTCTCCAGGTTCATAAAGTTTATAGAGGCAAGCTGTTTGGGAAGTGTATGTAACTCCTGCTTCCAAGTTTGCTTTAATCGAGGAACTCCACCAAACACTGTCCACCATGGATAACCATTCTTGCATTTGACATATCAGAGTCAGTGTTCAGCATTACAGTAACCATGAGTTACCTCTGTACAGCAAATGGAAAGACCAGTTTTATATGACCTAGGAGAATGTTTGACCAAAAACAATTAAAACCAGGCCCAACACCTTGTTGTTGTTGTTGTTGTTTAATGCCGACACCTAAGTATAAGAAAAATATAATCTGAAAATGTAAAATATTGCTGAAGATTTTCAAAACAGCTGGAACAACACATCAACAGAGAACTGCCAGAAATTCAAACTGGTGATCACAATAGAACTACAGTTTCCTGCTGCTTTCTGGACAATGAAACATGAACAAAAATGTAATGTAGTGTATTTAATACTTAACTCCTCTTTGTGATAAACTTAGACTCCGTCCCTAATCTTTTAAAGCCTTTAAAACATTTTTCCTAGCAAATCTCTTTAGAATTCCCTTAATTTTAGCTTCATCATACTTAATACAACAAATTACTTTGAAAAATATAGCATACTTGTAATGGCCATTTACAATGGTTTTTCAGTAGACCTATACTTCTCAAGCATGGGAATATGCAATACCAATGAGAGAGAAAAAAAAATATATATATATATTTAAATATTTAAAAAAATAAAAAAGGAAACATCAAAGTTTAGACTTAAATCCAGTTCCTAAATGGGAATAAAAAGGGAATTTGAAAGAAAAAGAGTGATTCTATGAATGCTGCATTTATAATGAACAATCAGAAATTTCACTAGACTAATAATTTAGGGTTTTTTTTTCTTCATTTAAACATTTAAAAAGCCCTGCCTTGTAAAATAGGATAAAATAAATCAGTGCAATAAATAAAACTATATAACATACAAACTTAACAACTTACACACTTAAAAAAAGAAAATTCAAGCTGGATTTAGAAGAGGCACTAAAATGAGATATATCATCTTTGACGTCAGATGGATCTTACTAGAAATTGAAAATACCGACATATGTTTGTTTGACTTATTTGATAGTGTAATCATAAAAATTATAGATAATATTGAGAATAATGAGAACTCTAGAACACTTATTTGTGCTCACATAAAATCTATACCTAGACCAAGAAACTGTTGTCTGGACAGAACAAGAAAACACTGCATTTAAAATCAGGAAAGGTGTGCCTCATGGTAGTATATTTTCTACATACTTATTCAATATAGGTGTGTAAAAGATGATTCAAGAATCTGTACTACATAACAATGTGCCATCCGGTTTAGAGAAAGACTCATAAACAACCTGCATTATGCAGATGACACAACCTTGCATGCAAAAAATGAGGAATATTTGAAGCTTTTACTTCAGAACATCAAAGACCACTGCCTTCATTATGGCTTCATCTCCTTATCAGGAACACAGAAATCCTCACCACTGAACAACAAGCAACATCATGATAGATGAAGAGAAAAGGAAAATTTTCAACAATTTGATTTTGCCTAGATCCACAATCAACATCCTTAATCAAGAAATCAAAGAGTATATTGAATTTTGAAAAATCTGCTGTCAAAGACTTCTTCAAAGACTAAGATGCACCCGATCTGAACCATATTTTTTAATTTCTTGCTATGCATCTTAAAATTGACTAATGGATTAGAATAAGAAAAGAATAGATGCTTTAAATTGTGTTGGAGAAGAGCACTGAATAGCCCATAGACTTACAGAAGAAAAAACCAAGTCTTTCTCTGAGGAAGAGTAGCCAGTGTGCTTCTTCAAGGCAAAGATGGCGAAATTTCATCTCACACACTTTGGGCATGTTGTCAAAGGGTCCAATCCTTCAGCTTTTATAGGTGAAAAAGTCTTGGGTCAGAAAAAAAGATAGGAATATTCGCTACTAGATGTATTGACACAATAACTATAACAAGGGACTTAAGCATTTTGGGGATCATGTTCAGATCTGTTGTTCATATGGTCACTATGACTAATAGTCAATTTAATGTCACCTAGAAGCAGCCGTGGCATCCACTTCCTAAACAACATGTTTCCGGACACTATATGAACTTTGACAAATGACAATAGTCATAGAAAGGATTCAGGCGTTTTGTTCATAGGCTCACTATGAGTCGTGCCTGACTCAAGAGCAATCAACAACAGCAGCAATAACTATAAGGTCATAAGAAAAACCAAATTTCTTACACATGGACCAATAAGCAACATCCTGATAAACAAAAGTTTGAAGTTGTCAAGGATTTCATTACATTGGATCTACAATTATCACCTATCACGGGGGGTGGGGGGGAGGAATGGAGGGGGGAAGTCAAATGATGTGTTGGGAAGTCTCTTTAAAATGTTAAAAAAAATCCAAAGATGTGACACAAAAACTACAGAGAAACTAACCCAAATCAGAGTCTTTTTAATCACCTTAAGAAATACTGAAGAATAGCTGATGTCTCAGCATCACGATGTTAGCAAAGAATAATGAATATATCATGGACTATCAAAATACCTAAGAAATATATTTTGGAAAGTACAGCTAGAAACGATTTTCCTAGAAATGAGTATGCCAATATTTTGTTTCAGGAGTATTAGACTTTTTTTTTT
>NW_006399925.1:3846771-3864430 GCF_000299155.1 Elephantulus edwardii
AAAATTTTCATTTTATACTGGTTTACTTATAAATTTTATAAACATTGTTTTTCAAGTCAGATCTTTCTCATTTCCTTTACTTATCCCTCCCTCCATCAATCAAATTGTGTGACTACCCCACCCACTTCACCTCACTTCCACCCATGCTCACCCCTCTGCTCCCCTTTCCCCCCACCTTGAATCCTCACACACATTCTACAATGATGGTCTTATACACTTTGTGTCCTTATGGGACTGAGTTCATTCACTTAGCATAATGCTTGCTCTCCAGTTCCTCTCAAGTTCGGTGGTAGTTTACAAAATCATTGCTCCTGCATGCTGCATAGTATTCTAGCCTGTGAATGTACCATAATTTTTCAATCCATTCGATTGCGGTTGGATGTTGGGATTTTTTCTATGTTCTTGTCATGGTGAATGAGGCTGCTATAAACATTGGTATATATTTGTGGGAGGCAAGGATTTTGAAGTTCCATCTCACATACTTTCAGTATGTGGCCAAGAGGAACTAGTCTTTGTAAAAGGACAGCATGCTTGGAATGGGTGGAAGGACAGCACCAGAGAGAGACCCTGGATAAGATGAATTGACATAACTAAGGTAATGAGGATACATGTCAGTAGCAGAGTGACTGGCTCAGGATAGGGCAGGATTCAGAGCTATTGTGCATAGTTTCGTTATGAATCATTTTGTTCAGGCCACTTGATGGCACATAACAACAACAAATATATGCATATGATTGTTTGCTGTTGTTGTTATGTATCATTGAGTCATCTGCTACTCATAGCAACCCTATTCTGAGATAATCTGATCATCTCTGACAGACCCAATTCCACATCTCCAGACATTTAGTCAATCAATCTCATTCTGGGTTTTCCTCTTCTGCATTGTCCTTCTGCCCTTCCAAGCATGCTTATTCTTCTCCAAGGACTGGTCCTTCCTGGCCATGTGCCTAAAGTATGTGAGATGGAGCTTCAAAATCCTTGCCTTGGAGCAAAGTGGTTTCATCCTTTCCAGGACAGACCTGTTTGTTCTCCTGGAAGTCCATAGTATGTTGAACACTCTTCTCCAGCATCACAACTCAAAGACATCAATTCTTCTATCCTCTTTAGTCATTGTACAGCTCACAAATCAATAGCAAGTAATTACAAAGACTATGGCCTGGATCAAGTGCACCTTAGTCTCCAGACTGACATCAATGTTCCTTAGTACACTACAGAGGTCCCTGACAGCAGGCTTTACCAATGCAATTCTTCTTTGATTTCCTAACTGCTTGTGCCAAGAGAGTTGATTGTGGATACAAAGAGTTTAAATTATCCAGAATTTCACAGCTAATAAATAGAAGATTAACATTGAGGTAATCAGTGTTCTGAGTCATGAGTTTTGAGAAATCTCAGATAGTCTAGTTTTTATATTCTTTTCACCACCTATTTGAAAAATAAATCCCTTTTAGCTTACCTCTTAATTAGTTCATCACCATTCACCTAATGTGCTTTCTCATTTCCTACTTTAGTTTAGAAATGAGAAGAAATTGAAACAACCCAGTGTTAACTTTTGAAAATTTCAGTTACCTAAGTTATTTCATGTTCTTTAAATGTGCAAGGCAATATCAAACGGCCTTGGCTGTGTATATGTATGTATGGTGCCAATTGTTGTAAAAGAATTACCATTCATTGCCATTTTAGAGGATAGTTCTTAAAATGATATTGCTTCTTTATAACTTTAAAGAGATTATTTCAACCCTTTCACGCTTGTAGGTTCTTCAAATGAAGTGAAGGTTTTGAATTCCACTTCTCTAGAAAGCACATGTGTCCCCCCTCCCCACACACACACAACAGCAGCACACATCTTGAACCTGCTGCGTGTGCATCAGACTCCTTGACTGAATGAGGCGCCCCACGGGCACTCACAGAACACTTCCTGACTTGTTGACTGCAACCTGTCCTTGTTATTGCTAAGATTTAAGATGTTTGTTTTCTGTCGTGTTGTTTTTATTCCTGGCCTTTTATTCTAGGATTTGAAAATCTGTTTTTAAGAAAAGAAAAGCTGTCTATCGATTCTCATCAAATCCCCTGAAAAGTAGGACTTTTGTAGTCTCTTGTTTTCATTTCAAAGGTGGGCAGGGATTTTTCTCAAGGTATTGGCAAATATTACTAGCTTTAGGAATTGATTCTTCCCTGAAAATTCAATGATTTCTTTTTGGTTTAAGAAAATGATCAAACGTGTCCTTTCTTTAAAACTCCATGATAATTTTCTCCTCCCTCTTTTTTTTTTTTTTTTTTGGTTGTTGTTGTTGTTTGGTTTTTTTGTTTTGTTTTGTTTTTGTTTTTTTTCACTTGAAGAGTACAAAGTTATCTCTCCACCTCCTGCTCTCAAGGTAGGATAAAAGAACATAACTAAGCCCTACTTAGTTCTCCATTTCTGGCAATTCACATGATCTTGTTCATATAAGTTCTCATTCATTTATCAATAATAGTGTGTGCTGTCCAGTAAAATCCATCTCAAAGCAACACTGTAGGACAGAATGAAACCATCCCCTAGGATTTCTTAGGCTGTGATCTTACGGAGAAGGAGATCTTGTACTGTAGTATGTACCATGTTATATTACTAACTGAAAGGAGGTTTGAATTCATCACCTGCTACTCAAAACAAAGATGGATAATCTCCTCTTATTAAGATTTACAGCCTTGTTGTTGTTGTTAAATGCCGTCAAGTCATAGGTGACTCATAGCAACCCTATGAACTTTTTTCTTTTCTCCAAGTTCATAGGGTTTCCAGAGGCAAGCTATTTCAGAAGTGGATGCCACTCCAGCTTCCAATTTACAGACTTAGTAATCTAATCATTATTATTGTTGATGTTACGTACCATTGAGTTGAAACTGACCTCTTGCTGACCCTCCAGTGAATTTCAGAGGCAGTAAATCTACCAGATTCCCTGCAGGAGGATTGGTAATTTCCTTTCATGCCATTTACTGCCTCTGAAAACCTAGTGGAGTATCAGCTGTCGGTCAGTTCTGACTTGATGGCAGAAAACGACAACAATAAATCATGGGGAGGAGATTGCCCATCTGTCTCCTTGGGAGTAGCTGGTGGATTCCAACTTTGGGTTAACTGTGTGGCTACTTACCAGTAGACCACCAGAGGAAGGTCACTGGTACTCACAGATAGCAAGGTCCTCTCTTCTCAAAGCTCCAGGGTGGATGTGAACTGCCAACTTTTGTGCTCCATGAGCATCCATGGTAGCACCAGCACTCCTTCAATAAAAACTAGTTTGTATTTATCCTGTGTTAGACCCAGTGATATTTAAAATGCATGGCCCAATGCTCTACTGTTTCTCAATCTAGTGAGGAAAATAAGTGTGCACACATATTTAAATAGTAGAACATGGTATGCAGTTTGATATTTGCCTGCCCATCATCCCACATGAAATGTTCACCGAAAGCAGTGGTTAAAAAAATTAAGTGAATCATCAGAGAAGTAAAGGAGGTGGGGAGTATACAGATCTTTAGTTCTGTCTAGGATGATAATATTAAAGAGAAAGATGTTACCAATCATAACTGTTGGGTGACTGAGACAAATGACAAATTGTTCTGAGTAGTTTAAGAGGAACTAGGATTTGAGGAAGAAAATAATAATCATGTTTAGTGCATTGAAAATAATTGGTGCCCAAATTAAAGGACGGACAAATTAGCACCTTGAATGGAAGGATTATGCCAAAGGAAAGAACTTTTTTTAAGGGGAGTGGAAAACACTCAAGTATGCTTATAGACTAAGAGGAGAATTCCAAAGGAGGGATAATTATGATAGGAAACTATGAGGAGAATCATTAAATTAAGTCCTTAAGAGAGATTTAAAATAAAAGGGTAAGGACTGGTGCTTGGGGTTTGTTCTATTCATAAATTCATAAGTGCCTTTTTTTTGCTATATTCATAGCAGAAGCTGCCAAGACTAGATCAAATAATGGAAAACGTGGTGGTGGGATGTCAACAGGACCTCTCAGCACATATTCCTGGAAAAGGGCAACACATCTCCAGAGGACAAGGATCACAGAAATGGGGTGGTGCCACTTCTCTGGGGAATAAAGTCATCTGTGCAGGAAACAAAAGGCATCTTTTCTCTTATTTCGCTGTCTTGCCTTCATCAATAGGGTTTATGTTGTTGTTGTTGTTGTTATGTGCCACGGAGTCACTTGCGACTCATAGCGACCCTATGTACAACAGCCCTAAACTCTGCTATATCCTATGCCAATCTTACTATCTCCAACATGCCTACCTCCATTACCCCAGTCACTGACTCAATCTGTCTCATCCATGGTGTTTCTCTCTTGTGTTGTCCCTCCACCCTCTCAAGAATGACATCCCTCTCGAAGGATTGGTTTCTCCTTGCAACATGTTCAAAGTATGTCAGAAGAAGCTTCAGAGTCCTTTCCTTCGAGAAGCAGCCTGATTTCACTCTGTCTAGGATGAACTTGTTTGTTCCCCTAACAGTCCATGGGATATTCAATACTCTCCTCCAGCACCACAGCTCAAAGGGATCAAATCTCCTATCATCACTAGTCATTATCTATCCTTCTGGAGCATAGCAAGTAATTGCAAAGATGATGGTTTGAATCAGGTGCAGCTTAGTCTTCAGACTGACATTGTTGCTCTTCGGTACATTGGAGCAGTCTCTGACAGCAGACTTAAATTTTTATTCAAAATCAATATACCAAAGTTGTGTCAACCAAAAAGGTCTTCTCATTTCATTCTGCATTATTTAAAGCCAGTGTAGAAACTAACTTGCCTATTTCCTGTACACTGACTTAAAAAAATGTTTGGATGAACACCTTTGTAGGCCAGCCCTTCTCCACATTACATTTTCATTTTTCACTACTTTCCATTGTAGTCCCACCCTTTCTTGTCTCTTGTTCCTCATTCCCCTAAAAGTGAACCTAATTCCATTTATGGGGCTTCAGCATGCGGTAATCAAGGCCATCATCCCCCTCCATTCCTAGATCTCCCTGCGACACAGTGCGGAATGGTTCTTCTCTCTTTAATTGTTTTGGTCACACTGAATGTTCTCTGGCTCATATTACAAATAAAGCTCTGGTGACCAGTCAAAGACATTTTGCCTACCTCAATTACCTTTTGAACTATACCAAACCTAGTTAGGTTTTTAGAAGACATTGTTTCAGTATACGTTTCACTTAAAATTACTTTATGGTTTCAGTTTCAACTGATGGTTTTTCAAATTAATGCAGTACAATTCAGTTTTTGGTTCAATGTTCAGGTCAGGTCAGGACCCTTACAGCATTCCTAGATAAGGTAGATGATATTAATTTCTTATAATAATAATGCTGAAGACAGACATGAAAATAACCCTTGGAATGCAACTCTGTGGTTCTTGCAAAAGTACAAATGAAAGATCACTCAGAAATTTTCTTAATCAGCATGTGACTAAAGCTCATGATGGTGTATATTGTGCATTTTTACTAAAAGCTGATTTATAGTCATTTATCAGCTATTGGGTGATGACACTTAAACGGGCTTTTTAAAGATAAATATAATGTGTTATACTCAAACAACTTAACTTACTCACTTGGTAGAAAAAATAAATCTAGGTGGTAAAAGACATTCAACCATATAAAAAATCTCTGAAAAAAATAATTTTCTTGCATCATATTTTCTCTAAAATACACTTTGAAAAACAATGTTTTTATCATAGCATTTAATGATCACAGTATATTAAATACTTTGTAACAAGCTTATGTAGGAGATTGTAATGTTTATCACAACTGTGATCCTGAGAACCTTTTTTTTTAGTCTCAGGGTTGTGCAATATTCTCCATGATATGGAACAACCAATCACTATTGAAGGAGATAAACATTCTGCATTTGAATATCTAAAAAGAAAATGTATAGTTCTCATTAAGGATCCCTAAATATTTTTCTTAAGTCTCTCAGCTCCTCAAACTATTTCTCTTCACCCATTTCCTGAACTTCAAGTATTTTATTTTCTACATAAACAGGAGACCACTCCTTTCCTCCTCTTCTTTCTCATGCTTTCAAGACATTAATAAAGAAACATTTTAGTCTCTAGACTTAGTCTTTTAGATGTCCCAATTGTTTACTTTTTTCTGTTTTTCCTATTCTTGACACAAATACACACACATGCACATAACAACCGTAACAAAGAAGAGATAAGAGTTGAGACTAGAATACAGGGTTAGATAGTTGTGCCCTCAAGATAATAAAAAAGGTTTTTCTTGTTGAGTAGAGAAAAAAAAAAGACTGAGGAAAAGGATTAAAGGAAAAATTAACAAAAAATTTACATTTTGCCCCTCAAGTCAATTCTGGCAAACCCAATAGTTTTGGACCACTGTTATATTTTACTGAGGTTGAAATGACTGTAATATTTGCTGATACAAGCCACCAGGCCTTTCTGGCTCAGTCCTGCTGGGTAGCATTGTTTTGATTAGGAGTCCAGCTCAAACCATTTGTGCTATCATGAAGTAAAAAGCAAGTAGCTGATTTTCAAAACAGTGTTATAGGAAAAAAGGAGAAGTGGTATCTTAGTGGCATAATTACAAGAAATTTTTGTATTTGTACATACAATGTTGTTGTTGTTGTTAAGTGCCGTGGAGTTGGAGGCGACTCATAGCCACCCTATGAACGAAAGTCCTGGACAACTCCTGTATAACTTTCTTCCTTTCTCCGGTTTCATAGGATTTCCAGAGGCAAGTTATTGTGGAAGTGGATACCACTCCTGCTATAATAGAACTAACACAGAAAAGTGATTGCATGCTTTGCAAAAGCATATACTTCATACATTATTTGCATAAATATAGTATGCAAATGGTAAGATGAAGAGTACAGGGATACATGGGGGGAAAGAATTAGAAAAAACATTTTGACAAATTTAAAATACAATGGCAGGGAAGTCAATCAAGGAGAAATAGCTGCAAAAATTCCTTTAGTAGCTGGAACATGAAATGTAAAAAGTATGACGGTTGGAAAACTGGATGTTGTGATGGTATACTATGACTGGAATTAAAAGTAGAGGAAGAATGGTGTTGCATCCATAGTTAACAGGACGATTTCAAGTTCAATCTTGAAATTCTTTTCCAATTATTTCTTCCACAAATGTAATCAGTCTGATTCCTATGCAGCCCATCAGGTGAAATCCACGTATAAAGTCATCTGTTATGTGTTTTAGAAAAAAAAGTATTTGCAATGAATAAGCCATTGTAAATACAAAATTCAATCATTCTGTTTCCAGCCTCATTTCTATCACCAAGCCCATCTTTTCCAACTAGAGTTCCTCTGTCACTGTTTTCCACTTTTGCAATCCAGTCACCTATTATCGTTAATGCATTCTGATTGCATGTTCTGTCAGTTTCCGACTGCAGAATTGGGTAAAAATTCTCAATTTCTTCCTCTTTGGCTCTGGATGTAGTAGCATATATTTTCAATAATGCTCATGTTAACAGGTCTTCCTTATATGGGTATGGTTATTATCCTATTCCTCACAACACTGTGTTTCAAGATAGAACTTGAAATTGGCATTTTTACTATAAATGCAAGACCATTCTTTCTCTGTTTTTCATTCCCTTCATAGTGTACCATATGATTAACTGATTCAAATTGGACAAAGCTGGTCCATCACATCTTACTAATGCTTAGTATGTCAATATCTATGTATTCTATTTCATTTTTAACAATTTGCAGGTTTTCAACATTTGAGCTACATACGTTTTATGTTACAACTGTTAAATCACGTTTGTTATTCATTTTCCTCATTTATGCTGACCACCTATCTGGGCTCTGCCACCACACTACTATAACTATCCTTTGTTTAGTGTTCATAGGACCAGTTACCACTGGACCAATAGACAGTGTCATGATGAATGGAGAGGAGCTTGAAACTGTCAACAGCTTCACCTTGTTTGGATTCACAGTTAACCCCCTTGGTACCAACAGTCAGGAAATAAGGAGACATACTACATTTTGAAAATCTGCAGTTAGGGACCTTTCCAAATTATGAGTAGTGATGTCAGTTTGAGGACTAAGGTGCATCTATTCAGGCATCTTTCCAATTATTAGTTATGCATCTGAGACCTGGACACTGAATAAGGAGGACAGAAAATGAACTGACACCTTTCAGTTGTGGTGCTGGAGAAGAGCATTGAACATCCCATTGATGCCAAGAGAACAAACAGGTATGTCTTGGAGATGGTGCAGCAGGATGCTCTTTGGAAGCAAGACTGATGAGGCTTCACCGCACATACTTTAGACATGTTGCTATGAGGTGCTATTTCTTGAAGAAAAACATGATGCTGGAAAAGGTGTAGGATCGGCTGAGGAAAGAAAGACTCTCAACCAAGTGGATTAATTCAGGTACTCCTGCAATGGGCCCTTGTGTGTCAGAAAGCATAAGGATGGCACAGAATAGACCAGGGTTCAGATCTTTTGTTCATAGGGTCGCTATGACTTGTAGCCAGTACCTA
This sequence comes from Elephantulus edwardii, assembly GCF_000299155.1. Classification (NCBI taxonomy): domain Eukaryota; kingdom Metazoa; phylum Chordata; class Mammalia; order Macroscelidea; family Macroscelididae; genus Elephantulus; species Elephantulus edwardii. Next base: position 3,855,252 of record NW_006399925.1, read on the forward strand.
ACAATAACAAAATAAATTCTGAAATACAATGTTGTGAATACTAGAATATTATACATATAAGGAAGAAATGTTAATACAACTATTATTATTAAAATATACACTTCAACAGCTAAAGCCAAAGAGGAGAAAATGGAACAATTTTTTACTGAATTTTGCAATTTGAAATTGATCAAACATGCAATCAAGATGCATTAATGATAACTGGTCACTGGAATGCAATAACTAGAAACAATAAAGAGGGAATGGTAATCTAAAAGTATGGAATTTGTTACTGAAATGAGGACAGATACAGTAGATCAAAGTTTGTAGATCCAATGATTTATTGATTACAAAGAATCTTTTATCTCACCATATAGACTTCTTAGGAATTAGACTGACTTCATTTGTGGAAGAAATTGTTGGAGAAGCTTAATATCAGCAGTCAAGACCAGGCCAGGTGCTGACTGTAACAGACAATCAATTACTCATGTACAAGTTCAAAATGGTTGAAGAAAATTTAAATAATACTATGGGAAACAAAATATGATCTTGAGTCTATCCCACTTGAATTTAAAAACTATCTTAAGGATAGTTTGAAGCATTTAACACCAATGATTGAAACCCAGATGAGTTGTGGGGTAACATTAAGGATATCATCTATGAAGAGAGCAAAGTGTCATGCAACGAATTATTTAGCTGCAAAATATATAAAATTACAGTTGACAGAATTGAAGAAAAAAATATACAGCACCATGATAGTCATAGGAGACTTTCTGACACAACTCAAAAGACAGGTCAACTCAAAAGAAACCTAACAAAGATGCAGAAGATCTATTCAGAGTACTGCACCCTACTAAAACTTCATTCACTTTCTTTTCAAGTACACAAGGTATATTCTTCTAAACAGGCCATTTATTAGGACACAGAACAAGTCAAAATAAATTTAACAAATTGAAATAACAAAGAATGTCTTCTCAAGTCACAATGTCATGAAACTATAAATTAACCACATGAGAGTAAAGATTACAAAACGACTCATGTAAGACCTAAATAATTTTCATCTATAACATAATTGGGATATAGAAGAAATAAAGAAAGAAATTTTAAAAAGTTATTTGAAACAAATGAAAATAGAACATACTAAAACCTCTTGGATGCAGCTAAGTCAGTCCTCAGGGGGCAGTTCATAGCAATAAACAAACACATTAAAAAGGAAAAAAAGAAGCAAAATCAATTATTTAACTCATCACTTCCATCAATAGTAAAAGAATAACAATATAATCTGATAACATCTAGAAGAAAGGAAATTGTAAGAACATGAATTGAAATAAATAAGATAGAAAATAGAAAAACAATTGAAATCATCAATAAGAACAGGAGCTTGTTGTTCAAAAGGGACAGTAAAATTTACAAGCCGAAACCAAAAAAGAAAACTACAGACCAATTATCTCTCATGAACATAGATGCAAAGATTCTTAACAAAATCCTAGCCAATACGACCCAAAAGCACATCGAAAAAAATAATTAATCATAACCAAGTAGAATTCACACTGTTGTTGTTGTTGTTGTTGATGTTATTGTTTTTGTTATGTGCCATCGAGTCGCTTGTGACTCACAGCAACCCTATGTACAAGAGCCCTAAATGCCATTCTATCCTGTGCCAATCTCACAGTCTCAAACACACTCATTCCCACCACTCCACTCACATAATGGATCCATCTCATAGAGGGTCTTCCTCTCCTTCACTGCCCCTCCACTCTCCCAAACATGATGTCCGTCTCCAAGGACCAGTCCCTCCTTGAAACATGCCCAAAGTATGTCAGATGAAGATTAAGAATCCTTGACTCCAAGGAGCATACTGGCTTCACCCTCTCCAGGACAAACCTGTTTGTTCTCCTAGCAGTCCTAGGATGGTATATTCAACTCCTAGTATGGTATATTCAACACTCTTCTCCAGCACCACAGTTCAAAGGCATCAGTTCTCCTTCTATCATCCCTATTCACTGTCCAACTCTCTGAGGCATAGCATGTAATTGCAAAGACTATAGCCTGGATCAGGTGCACCTTAGTTTACTGCCTGACATCATTGCTCTTCATTACTCTTAAGAGGTCCCTCACAGCTGACTTTCCCAGTACAATTCATGTGCTGATTTCCTGGCTGCTGTTACCAAGATTATTGACTGTGGAGCCAAGCAAACTAAAACTGTTAACTATCTCAATCTCTTCACCATCCAACCTGATGCTACCTATTGGCCCAGTGGTGAGAATCTTTGTTTTCTTGATATTGAGCTTCAATCCATATTGAAGACTCCAGTCCTTGACCTTCTGCAGCAAGTGCTTCAGGTCCTCCTCAGTTTTGACAAACAGGATTGTGTTATCTGCGTGACGCAGGTTGTTGACTATTCTTCCACCAGTCCTGATACCACATTCCTCCTCGTACAACCCAGCATCTCGGATGATCTGTTCTGCATACAGATTGAAAAGGTATGGAGACAAAATGCATCCCTGACAGGCCCCTTTCTTGATTTTGAACCATTCAGTGTCTCCCTGCTCTGTTCTAACGACAGCCTCTTAGTCGACGCTAGGTTTCGCATTATCACAATCAAATGATCTGGGATTCCCGTTCTTCTCAGAGTCAGCCATAGCTTGTTGTGATCCACACAGTCAAAAGCCTTTGCATAGTCAATGAAGCACAGATAGATATTCTTCTGGTATTCTCTGCTTTCTGCCAAGATCCATCTAACATTAGCTATAATATCCCTAGTACCATGACCTCTTCTAAATCCAGCCTGCACATCTGGCAGTTCTCTGTTGACATATTGTTCCAAATTTTTTTGGATAATTTTCAGCAGAATCTTGCTAGCATATGATATCAATGATATTGTTCAATAATTTCCACACCCTGTTGGGTGACCTTTCTTTGGAATGGGAACAAATAATCGATCTCTTCCAGTCAGTTGGTCAGCTGACTATTCTCCAGATTTCTTGGCACAACTTAATTATCACATTCAGGGCAGCATCTATTTGTTAAAATAAATCAATTGGTACACTGTCAACTCCTGAAGCCTTGTTTTTTGCCAATTCCTTCAGAGCAACTTGAACTTCCTCCTTCATCACCATAGGCTCTTGATCATATGTTATTTTGTGAAATTCCTCTGTATATGTTATTTCATGAAATTCCTATGTGTCAGCCAGTTCCTTCTGATACAGTGATTCTGTATACTCCTTCCATCTTCTTTTGAGGCTTCCTAGATCATTCAATATTTTACCCAAACTATCTTTAAGTATTGCCACCCGAGGTTTGAATTTGTTTTACAACTCCTTCAGCTTAAGAAACGCTGAGCGAGTCCTGCCCTTTTGATTTTCTGACTCCAGCTCTCTGAACATTTCATTATTGTGTCTTGCTTTGTCATCCCGAGCTGCCTTTTGAAATTTTCTGTTCAGCACTTTGATTTCTTTGTTTCTTCCTTTAGCTTTGGCTTCTCAGTGCTCTAATGCAATACTCAGAGTCTCATCTGACATCCATCTTGGTCTTTTCTTCTTCTCCAGCCTTTGTAATGATCTTTTGCATTCTTCATGGACGATTTTCTTGATATCCTCCCAGAGCTCATTTGGTCTACGGTCATTGGTGCTCAAGGCCTCAAACCTGTTCCTCAGGTGATTTTGAAATTTGAATGGGACAGACTTTAAAGTCAAATCTTGGTTCCCATGGCCTTGATTTAACTTTTTTCAACTTCGGCTTGAACTTGCCTATGAATAGTTGGTGGTCTGTCCCACAATCAGCACCTGGCCTGGTTTTCACAGCTGATATTGAGCTTCTCCAGGGGGTCTTTCCACAAATGTAATCAATTTGATTCCTATGCATACCATCAGGTGAAATCCATGTGTATAGCCTGTGTTTATGTTTCTTATAAAAGCTATTTGCAATGAATAAATCATTGAATGTGCAGAACTCTATCATTCTATCTCCAGCCTCATTACTCTCACCGAGCCCATATTTTCCAGCTACTGATCCTTCTTCCTCGTTCCCAACTTTTGCATTCCAGTCGCCCATTATTTTTAATGCATCTTGATTGCATGTTTTATCAATTTCTGACTGCTAAATTTGGTAGAAATCTTCTATTTCCTCCTTTTTGGCTCTAGTTGTTGGTGCATATATTTGAATGATAGTGGTATTGACTGGACTCCCCTTGTATGCGTATGGATATTATTCTGTCACTCAACACATTGTATTTCAAGATATATCTAGAAAAGCCTTTTTTAATTATGAAACCAACCCCATTTTTTCTCACCTTTACTTCCCCGGTATAGTAAATCATATGATCATCTGATTCAAAATGTCCCATGCCAAGCCATCTCATTTGACCAATACCTAGTATATCAATATTTATGCATTCCAATTCTTTCTTAACAATGTCCTATTTTCCTACATTCATTCTTCTCACATTCAACGTTCCAATCACTGTGTCTACTTACAGCTGTTCCTCTTCCTCTGTGTTTCCATTTCTAAGATATCAGTTTCAATTGCCATGTCTGTTAGTCCAAGTGATAGTCTAAGTGTGCTCTATTGTACATAGGGTTTTTGAAGGCCTGTCATTTCGGAAGTGGATGGCTAATCCTTCCAAGTCTGTCTCAGTTTTTAAATATATATAATAGCATCTGACAGACAAGCATCCTACAGAAAAGAGGAGATGAAAGACATTTCCCAATTAGCAAAAGAACAATGTTCAATTTTACTGTCCACCTGGCTACATGTTTGGTTGGGATTTTTTGTTTTGGGGGGTTTTTTGGTGGGTTTTTTGTTTGTTTTTTTGTTTTGTTTTGTGTTTTGTTTTTTGTTTTTTTTAATCCACCCTTTCCCTACTCCACCACCAATCTTTCCTACTTTTGAGTACAACATTCAACACCCGTCTCCCACTGACAAGCCCCTGATGTGATGGTCTAAGAGAGAGAAGGGTGAGAGCAGAGGGGTGAGCGGGGTGTGTGGTTAATCATAGGGTGTGTGATTAATTATAAGGTTGCACAATTTGATGGGTGGAGGGGGTGATATGAAGGAAATGGGATTCTGTGTGAAAAACAAAGTATACAAATTTTATAAATAAATTAGTATTTTTTTTAAAAAAAATCCACCTGAAACTTTTTCCAACAGAGTGACAAGAAAAGCTACTTACTGGAAAAAAAAATTGACAATACTATCTATCTCAGACAAGGATCTCATAAGGAAAGTGTACAGAATCCTACAGGGTCTTCAGAAGAAAAAGACAGATAGCACAATTAGAAAATGAGCGAAAGACATGGAAAGACTTTTAACAGAGGAAGATAATCAATAGCCAAAAGACACATGAAGAAATGCTTAATATCACTGCAATAAGAGAGACGCAAATAAAAAACAACAGGAGATACGATTTCATCCCAGTAGCAGTGGCAAAGTTTAACAGGACAACAAGCAAGAGGATGCAAAGAAATAGGAACTCTCATACACTGTTTGTGGGATTGTAAAATGGTACAACCACTCTGGAAGGCAGTTTGCAATTTCTTCAGAAAGCTGAACATGGAAATTCCATGACCCATTTACTTCATTGCTTGAAATATACCCTGAGAAAATTAGAACAGAGACACAAATGAAGATTTGTACATCAGTATTCACAGCAGTGTTGACTATCGCAAGAACATGGAAACTGCCCAAATGTCCAACTACAATCAAATGGATTGAGATATTATGGTACATTCACACAATGGAATACTACCCAGCACACAGGAGTAATGGTTCTGAAAACTACTACACAACTTGGAGGGAACTAGAGACCATTATGTAAAGTGAATTAACTCAATTCCATTAGGACAAATACTGTATAAGACCATTGTAGTAGATATTCAAAGATAACTAGAAAAACATGTGTGAGAATGCAAGCGGGGGTAGAAGGAGAGGGGTGAGGATGGGCGGGGGTAGATCGGAGGTCACACAATTTGATGAATGGAGGAAGGCATGGATAATGGAAATGAGATATATCCAGCTATTACCTGAAAAAAACAAAGCAATGATGGATATATTTCAATGTTGATTAATTTTATAAAGCATAATGTAGGGAATGGTTGTATGAAACACAATATTAATGAAGGATAGTGTGAAACACAATGTACATGTACTCTATAAGAAAACCAACATAAAATAAAAACGAAGAAAATTCATGGTTTGGGTCAAATATTATCTTAGAATTTTTTTTTTTCAAAAAAGTGAACAGTCACTACAAAGAATAAGAAGAAGAACAAATATGGATGTCAGAAGAGACTCTTGAAATTAAATAGAGCACAGAGAAGACAAAAAGAAAAAGAGACATTAAAGTAAAAGAGCTGACCAGAAGATTTCAAAGGATAGCTAAAGAAATCAAAGCAAAGCATTATAACATAATGTGTAGTGATCTAGACTTGGAGAATTAAAAGGAAAGGACTTATTCAACATTTGTTAAGCTGAAAGAACTGAAAAACAAATTGAAGCCACAATTTGTAATACTGAATGATGCTTTGGGAAAAGTCTTGAATTATTAGTAAGATGACTGAAAGATGGAAAAACCCACAATGTACATAAACAAAATATAATGTAAGTGAAACTGATGATATAAATAAATAAAAATCTTTAAAAAAGGAAAAGATGGAGGAAATACACAGAATCACTATACAAACAGGCTGACATTGAAATATTTTAGGAAGCATCATATTATCAAGAGCCAAAGGTTATGAAAATAGTTCAAGTTGCACTGAAGGAATTGATGAGAAAAATAAATAAATAAAGCACCAAGAATCAATGGGATATTAATTGACATTTCAACTAACAGATGCAAACCTTGATGTTCTTACCAGTCCATGCTAGGTAATTTACAGGATAGTTGCCTGGCCAACTGACTGCAAGAGATCCATATTTGTTCCCTTTCCCAAGAGGCCCAAGAAAATGTGAAAATTATTGAACTATATAATTAATAACAATCACATGCAAGCAAAAAATTGTTGAAGATCATTCAAAATGGGCTGAGAACTACCAAAAGTTTAAGTTGAATTTAGAAGAGGTTGTGGTACCAGGGATATCATTGCTAATGTCATAGTTGCTGTTATGTACAGCTGAGTCACCTGTGACTCATAGTGACCCTACATATACAACAGGCCTAAACCCTGCTCTATTCTGTGCCAATCTTACTGTCTCTAATACACCTACCCCCATTACCTCAGTAACTGAATCAATTCGTCTCATCGAGGATCTTCCTCTCTTGAACTCTTCCTCCACCCTCCCAAGCATTATGTCCTTATCCAAGGACTAGTCCCTCCTTTAAACATGTCCAAAGTAAGTCCGACAAAGCTTCAGAATCCTCCAAGGAGCAGCCTGATCTCACGTTCTCTAGAATGAACTTGTTTCTTCTCCTAGCAGTTCATGGTATATTCAATACTCTTCTCCAGGGCTCAAATACAGCAACTCTCCTTCTATAATTCCTAGTCATTGTCCATCTCTCTGATGCATAGAAAGTGATTACAAAGACCATGGCCGGGATCAAGAGCACCCTAGTCTCCAGACTGACATTTTTGCTCTTCAGTACTTTGGAGAGGTCTCTGACAGCAGACTTTCCCAATGCAATTTGTCTTTTTATTTCTTGGATGCTAGTACCAAGAGTGTTGATGGTAGAGCCAAGCAAACTAAAGCTGTTAACAGTATCAATCTCTTCACCATCTATCATGATACTGCCAATTGACCTAGTGGTGAGAATCTTTTGTTTTCTTGATGTTGAGCTTCAATCTATATTGAAGGCTGCAGTCTTTGACCTTCTTCTGCAGCAAGTGCTTCAGTCTGGATAAAAACAAAGAATACCAGAAGTCTGTCTATTTGTGCTTTATTGACTATGCACAGGCATTTGACTATGTGTATCATAAAAAATACGTTTATGATGGAGAACAATGAGAATCTCAGAAGACTTAAATGTGCTCACGTAAAACTTTTACCTAGACCAAGAGGCAAACAGCAAGGTAATCCTACATGGTTTAAAATTTTAAAAAAATGTGTATGTCAGGATTGTATCCTTTCTCCATACCTACTTAATCCATATATTGAGCAAATTATTCAAGAAACTGAACTCTGTGAAGAAAAACAGGGCATCAGGACTAGAAGAAGACTCACCCATGAAAAACCTTATGCAGATGACACAACCTTGCTTGGCAGAGACCGAGTACATTGCTAATAAAATGTAATTGGTGTTTTAAAATTATCACATGCCTCTGGGCACCTAATACATGAGGGCTGTACTGCTCACCCAAAAGAAGCAGCTCTCTGCCAGTTTGAATCCACTACCACCCCTGAAGGAGAAAGATGAGTAATCTGCTCTTGTGCAATTTACAGCTGCCTAAAATCCCACCAGAGGGTCAGCTACAAGTTGGTTCTGACTCGAGGCAATGAGTGAGAATTATTATTTTCTTCCTAATTGGACTTTTATAATATTTCTTTGTTGTAGATTAATGACCTATAGTGTCCTCTTTAGTGTCAGAATTCTGTATTTTTTCTTTTTGTCCAACCAATACAATCTTCAGTGCTTAGTGAGTGTTCAATACATGAATACTGAAAGAAATAATATCCTAGGGAGGTAGGTAGACCAAACCGTGCATATTGTAAGTACCAGTAAGATCCACGACACAGAATTAAGGTAGGTGTTTATTAGGATAAGACATCAAAGGTAAAATCCGTATTTCATGATATTGAGTGACCTGCCCCCACCCCACCAAATGGAAGAAATACTTTTAATTCATTAACAGATTAGAATATAGGCATCTTATTTATTTTGATGAGAGAAAAAAAAATAAAATATTCTGAACAATTATAAAATAAAGAAGGTAAAAATGAAACTTTCTTTTCTATAGCTTTATACATTAAATATTATCTTTTTTATTTTATTGTTGTTGTTGTTATGTGCCATCGAGTCATTTGCGACTCATAGCAACCCTATGTACAACAGCCCTAGGCCGTTTTTTTTAGAAACAAATTTATTTTATGCTCAAATAGTAATATTTTAAAGGATCTTAGCTGAAAGCAGAGAATACCAGAAGAATGTCTATCTGTGTTTCATTGATTATGCAAAGGCATTTGACTGCATTGATCATAACAAACTGTGGCTGACTCTGAGAAGAATGGGAATCCCAGAACATTTAATTGTGTTAATGCAAAACCT
>NW_006399925.1:3865045-3866144 GCF_000299155.1 Elephantulus edwardii
ATGTACCATGGACTGCCAAGAAAACAAACAGATTCAACCTAGAGAGGGTTAAACTAGGCTGTTCCTTGGAGGCAAGGATTCCGGGGCTTCGTCTGACATACTTTGGACATGTTTTAAGGAGAGACAGGTCTTTAGAGAGGGACATCATGCTGGATAGAGTAGAGGGACAGCGCAGGAGGGGAACACCCTCTATGAGGTTGATCGATTCAGTGACTGGGGCAATCATGATGGGTGTGTCAAAGGCAATGAAATTGGCACAGAATAGAGCACGGTTTAGGGCTGTTGTACATAGGGTCGTTATGAGTCACAAACGACTCAATGGCACATAACAACAACAACAACAACAACAACAACATTGCTAATCAAAACATAATTGTTGTTGTTATGTGCCTTCAAGTCACCTGTAACTCATAGCTATGCTATGTACAACAACCCTAAACTCTGCTCTAATCTGTGCCAATCTTATTGTCTTTGACATATTGACTCCCATTACCCCAGTCACTGAATAAATCGATCTTATTAAGGACCTTCTCTCCTACACTGTCCCTCCACCCTCCCATGCATGATGTCCTTCTCCAAGTACTGGTCCCTCTTTGCAACATGTCCAAAGCAGCCTGGCTTCACCCCCTCTAGGATGAACCTTTTTTTTCTCTTAGCAGTCCATGGTATATTCAACACTCTTCTGCAGCACCACATCTCAAAGGCAGCAATTCTCTTTCTATCATACCTAGTCATTGTCCAGTTCTCTGACGCAAACAAGTAATTGCAAAGACTATGACCTGGACAAGGTGCACCTTAGTCTCCAGACTGTCAAAACATGATAGAACCTGAATTTCAACACAGACCATCACAATTTATTCACAAAGTACTGATTCCATGAAATTCAGTCTATTCATGTTCTTAAAAATAAAGGAAGAACAAGGGAGCTCTGGTGGCCTAGGGGCAAGATGCTGCACTGCAACCCCAGAGGCCTGAGGCCCAAGGTTCAAATCCACCAAATGCTCTGCTCAAGAAGGAGGGATAATCTCCTCCTGTCAGATTCTGTCAGATCTGATTTGATGGTACACACACATACAAAAATAAAATTAAAAAAAAAATT
>NW_006399925.1:3870434-3887774 GCF_000299155.1 Elephantulus edwardii
TCTGACCTGGAAGACGCCTCCTTTTGCTGTTATCCGAGGTGACCTTGCCCAGTGACGCCTCCTGCCCTCCCTCTCTGGCCGGGTTTTGCGGGGTGTGACCTGGAAGATGCCGCCTTTTGCTGTTATCCGAGGTGACCTTTCCCAGTGACGCCTCCTGCCCTCCCTCTCTGGCCGGGTTTTAGAACTTTAAAGTATTACTAAGTATCTGAGCATAAATATATAACATATAACATATAACATATAATATATGTATATGTATGTGTATATATGTATGTATATATGTGTATATATATGTATGTGTGCGTGTGTGTGTATATAAAATCTATGTGAGGAATTTACAATAAAGTCAACAGAAAACTACTGGAAGCAATTATTTGTAAAAGAGTTAAAAGTTCCAAATGAAGGATAAGTAGATTGAGATCCACTCTGTAACTGTGCTCCTTCTCTAAAATTAGCTTTGATAGAATGTATTTCTCCCAGACCTCCCGGCAGAGGAAAATGAGTTCTCGAACTGCCTTGGCTCTATTCCAAGATAACCTGGATGGAAAAAAAGAGTCATTAATATCTACTCTCCTTTCCTGGGTTATAAGACCACTGCTTGGTAAAGGGCAGTTTCTTTTATTTCTTTCCAGTCAAGGTCAGGACCACATGCCAACATTTAAAAAAATGATAAGATAATGAGTCCTAGAATTTTCCAGACTTGAGTCGTTCATTGAGCTAAAAGTGTGCATAATGAAGAAAATGACAAAAATATATCTTAGGGATGTATAAAGGGCTCATTTAGCTACCTTTAGTCATCTGCTTTCTCATGTTCATTGTGGAATGAATTCCTGCCTGGGTCTTCACCATCCACATAACTGATTCATGATTAGATCACTGTGACTCACGTTTTCAATGGTTAAATATTTGAAAGTATTTTGTCAGGTTTTTTTTTTCTCCCAGTCCGTCTTAGTAAGGAAACTTTCCTGAAACCTTTTCAGCATCAAAGTATAAACATTCACTGGCATATATGTCGTGGCTGCACGTGAAATTCGTCGGGCAGGAATCTAGCTTACATCTCCTGCATGCAAAACAAGAACTCACCATGGAAATGCTAAGGACGCCTTCTAAAAGTTATCCCCAGCAAAAGATAAATAGATACAATACAGTTTAGAAAAACATTAAAAAAACCTGGAGCACAGTAGACATCAATCATCTGAGAGAATAGCAAAATTATAAAGTACAAAAAGTTTGAAATTTCACTAGATTTAATTTTGTCCTTACAGAGATAAAATCCGTATGATTTTTTAAAATTTTTTTTCCATTTTATTATTTTTTGTGTATGTACTGTCAAATCGGATCTGACTAGTACAGGAGGAGATTGCCCCTCCTTCTCCAGCAGAGCATCTGGTGGAGAATTCCTGATTTTTACATGATCATATTTAAAAAGACTTCATGGTTAGATGTAACTCCTTTGTATCTAAAGTCATGATGCATTTTTCAGCTTGACATTCTTTGTTCATTTTTTAGGAATGTCTTCTTTGACATATAATTTACATATTATAAAATGCCACTGTTTAGAGTGTGCAACTCAATGTCTTATAAGAGAATCACATAGTTCCACAGCCATTATCTAATACAAGAATATTTCTGATACCCCCAAAAGAAACATTATTTTCTTTCCCATACCCTGCCTGGGGTTAAGCAAATCCAAAGAAACTGTTTTTATTCTATGGATTTGCTGGTTTGGGGCATTTAACATAAATGAAGTTGTACACAATGCATGGCTGTTTGCACTTGGATCTTTTCAGTTTGCATAATGCTTCCAAAGTTTATTCATGTACTTACATTAATCAGTACTTTTTTTTGAATGAATAATATTCCATTTTATTGATATACCAATTAATTGCAGAGCAGGTGATGACAATTTGGTTTCAAAGATTGTAAATCTTTATATAAGGAGACTGACCATCTTTCTCTTTCATAATAACTGGTAGACTCAAATATCCGACTTTTTGATTAACAGAGCCACCTTTTCTGCAATATGTCAGCGGAATTCTTCATATGGTATTGATATATTTATTGCTGTTGTTGTTGTTAGGTGCCGTTGAGTTGAGCATGACTCATAACAACCTTATGAACAAAGAATCTGAACCCTATTCTATCCTGGAACATCCTCACACTTCCTGATGCACAAGAGCCCATTGCAGCAGTTGCCTATCAACAGGTTTAAGGTCTTCCTTCCCTCCGCTGACCCTCTACCCTTCCAAGCATCATGTCCTTTTCCAAGGAATAGCCCCTCATAACATCACGTCCAACGTATGTGAGGCAAAGTCTCATTATTCTTGCCTCCAAAGAGCACTCTGGCTGCACATTCTCCAAGACATAGTTGTTCATTTTTTTAGCTGTCCATGGGACACAGCTCAAAGGCATCAATTCTTTTTCTGTCATCCTCATTCATTGTCCAGCTGTTGGATGCATAGCTAATAATCAGAAAGAACATGACCTGAGTCAGATGTACCTTAGTCTTTAAACTAACATCACAACTCCTCAATAATTTGGAATAATCCTTAACTGCAGATTTTCTCAGTACAATGTGTCTCTTTATTGATCTAAGCACAATGATGCTGTTAACAGTTTCAATCTCTTCTCCATTCATCATGACGTTACCTATTGGTCCAGCAGTAAGAATCTTTGTTTTCCTGACATTGAGATGCAATCCATACCAAATGCTGCATTCCTTGATCTCCTGCAACAAGTACTTCAAGCCATCCTCACCCTCAGCAACCAAAGTTGTGTCATCTGCATAACGCAGGCTATCGATGAGTCTCCCTCCAATCCTGCCACACTCCTCCTCAGAGAGCTCAGCTTTATGATCATCATGCATGAAATTCAGATGGAATTGATCCAAGATATACATATTTTGGTTCCTGAGGACTTATTTTCATTTTCTTTGGCCTCAATTTGAACTAGATATGAGTAATTCGTGATCTGACTCACAATCTGTCCCTGGCCTAGTTTTAATTGTCAATATTGAGCTTCTCCAGTGATTTCTTTCTCCAATGTAGTAATTATGATTCCTATGCAGCCCATCAGGTGAGATCCATGTGTAAAGTCTTCTTTTGTGTCTTTTAGAAAAGGTATTTGCAATTAATAAATCATTGTAAATAAAAAAATCATTCATTCTATTTTCAGCTTCATTTCTATCACCAAGTTCATTTTGTCCAACTATTATTCTTTCTTCACTGTTTTCTACTTTTGCATTCCAGTCACCAATTAACATTAATGAATCCTGACTGCATGTTAGGTCAATTTTGGACTGAAAATTTTGGTAAATATTATCAATTTCTTCTTCTTTGGCTCTAGATGTAGAGAGATATATATTTGAATAATAGTAGGGTTAAAGGCTCATCTCTGTATGCATATGGATATTATTCTATCACTCACAACATTGTATTTCAGGATAGGACTTGAAATTGACTTTTCGACTAGGAATGCGTTCTTCCTGTTTTTCATTCCCTGCATAGTATAACTTGTTGTATTGTTATGTGTCATTGAGTCGATTGCAATTTATAGTGACGCTGTGTACAACAGCTTTGAAATCTGTTCTATCCTGTGCCAACTTTACTCTCTCCAATACACTTATTATCCTCATTACTGCAATAACTGTGTCAATCCATCTCGTTGATGGTCTCCCTCTCTTTCTCCATTCCTTCACCCTTCCAAGCATGATGTTCCGTTCCAAGAATGAGTTCTTACTTGCAACATGCCCAAAGTTTGACAGATGAAGCCTCATTATCCTTGTCTCCAAAGAGAAGGCTGGTTTCACCTTTTCTAGGATGAACCTGTTTGTTCTCTTGGCAGGCCATGGTACATTCAACACTCCTCCAGTACCACAGCTCAAAGGTATCAATTCTCTTTCTATCTTCCCTAGTCACTGTCCAGCTTTCTGGCATGTAGCAAGCAATTGAGAAGACTATAGCCTGGATCAGGTACACCTTAGTCTCCAGACTGACATTATTGCTCTTCAGTACTCTGGAGAGGTTCCTGACTGCTGACTTTCCCAGTGTAATTAATGTCTTGATTCCCTGGCTGCTGGTACCATGAGTGTTGATTGTGGAGCCAAGAAAACTAAAGCTGTTAACAATCTCAATCTCTTTACCATCTATTATGATGCTGTCAATTGGCCCAGTGGTGAGAATCTTTGTTTTCTTGATATTGAGTTTTAATCATAATAAAGGATGCCATCCTTGACCTGCAGTATGTGCTTCAGGTCTTCCTCAGTTTCAGCAAGCAGGGTTGTGTCATCTGCATGATGCAGGTTGTTGATGACTCTTCCACCAATCCTGATGCCACATCCTCCTCGTACATCCCAGCCTCTCAGATGATCTATTTTGCATATAGGTCGAAAAAGTATGCAGACAGGATACATCCCTGGCATCTGTACACCTCTCCCTATTTTGAATTATGTAGTGTCTCCTTGCTCTGTTCTGACAACTGCCTCATTGTCCAAGTACAGGTTTTGCATAAGCACAATAAAATTTTCTGGGATTCCCATTCTTCTTATAATCAGTCACAGTTTGTTGTGATCCACACAGTCAAACGCTTTTGCATAGTCAATGAAACACAGATAGACATTCTTCTGGTATTCTCTGCTTTCAGCCAAGATCCATCTAACATTAGCTATAATATCCCTAGTACCATGGCAGTTCCCTGTTGATATACTGCTTCTGTAATTTTTGCATAATTTTCTGCAGGATCTTGCTTGTATGTGATATTAGTGATATTGCTCAAAAATTTTGGAATGGGAACAAAAACTGACCCGTCCAGTCAGTTGTCCAGGTGCTTGTTCTCCAAATTTCTTGGTACAATTTAGTGAGTTCATCCAGGGCAGCATCTGTTTGTTGAAATATATCAATTAGTATGCCATCAATTTCTGGAGCCCCCTTTTTTTTTGCTAATTCTTCCAGAGCAATTTGAACCTCTTTCTTCATCACCATAGGTTCTTGCTCATATGCTGTTTCATGAAATTCTTCTGAGTCAGCTAATTTTTTCTGGTATGTTTATCTGATTCAAAGTAGCTAAAGCTGGTCCATTGCATCTTACTAATTCCTGGTAAGTTGATATTCATGTGTTCCATGCTGGGTCTTGCCTGACAGTGAGAGTCCAACTTGGCACAGTGGGATCTTGGAGGGCAAGTGGTTTTTTATTTATTTGAAAGCTGGGTTCAACCTGTTTGGGCATTTCTGATTATGTTAGTAATCAAGTGTAAGCTGATTAACCATTTCTGATTTCATTTACAATCAGCTTGGGTAGGAGGCCTCTTGTGTAGGCAAACAGGATTTGGTGGGTGAGCTGTATTTAAAAGTTATATTTAAAAGTTGGTTGAGAGGACTGCATCCTTTAGGCCTGGTATTAATTGTGTTTGGAGAGAACGTTGTTCTAAGTGGTGTAGCACTTGTTTGTCAATTTTCTGTACTGAAATAACAAGGTTGTTGTGATACTGAAATCTGTCATTTGTGTGACAAATCCCATAAAGGTTTCTTATCATGGACAGGTTTTTGTGGAGCTCCCTGATTAAGGCAAACTAGGAAGGAAAATGGGCTATCTACTTCCTAAATAACAGACCTCTGAAAATCTTATGAACACTAAACAAAGAAGATAGTTATAGTAGAGTAGTGGTAGAGCCCAGACTGGAAGACAAACATATTGATATGTCTTACATTTTAATTGTCCATTCATGACAAGATTAAAAAATGGCTAGAACAGGACAAAGTATGGAAATGCAAGCTGGATTCAGAAGAGGCCGTAAAGGAAATCACTGCTAATGTTACAAGATGTTGACTGAAAGAAGAGAATGCCAGAAAGATGTTTAATTGTGTTTCATTGATTATGCAAAGTTATTTGGGTATAGGGATAACAAATTACAACTGAAATTGAGAAAAATGGAAATCCCAGAACAATTAATTGTGATCATGTGAAATCTGTACCTAGACAAAGAAGTAGTTGTCTGAACACATTGAAGGAACAAACACTGTATTGTTTAAAATCAGAAAGGATATGTATCAGATTTATATCCTTTTTCCATATTTATTTGATCTACATGCTGAGCATTTAAGAATCATGTGGCATCAGGATTAGAGAAAGATTCATTAACAACCTACATCATGTAAATGAGACACACTTACTTGTAAAAACTGAAACAGACTTGAAGCACTTGCTATAGATATAAATACGAATTAAATCTCAGAGTATCAAGGAAACAAAATTCTTTACCACTAGTCCAACAGGCAATATAAGAATAAACGAAGGATTGAAGTTTTTAATTGTTTATTTTACTGGAATCTACAATCAAACTCATAGTAACAATATATAAAAAATAAGGATGTGTTGCACTGGGAAAATCTGCTATTAAGGACCTCTTTAAACTGGTGTGGTTGTTGCTGTTGTTATTGTGGTAGTTTTGGTGGTGGTGGTGTACCATTAAGTCAGAAGCAATCTATAGCGGACCCTCTGGTGGGTTTTCAGAGGCCATCAATCACACGGGATTGCCCATCCTTTACCTGTGGAGCAGCTGGTGGCCTTGAACTGCATAACTTTGAAGAGCACAGCTTCTTCCCACTAGGCCACTAGAACTCTTTAAAACTGTTGTACAGAAACAAATACAGAATACTGAAGAATGATTGATACCTCTAAAGTACTCAAAAGTGGAAACTGATATCTTTGAGCAGTTGATGGATAATCAGTGCAGTTTACCAACACCATAATTCAAAGGAGTCAATTCTTCTTCAGCCATATGTATTCATTGTCCAATTTTCACAGTCAAAGGAAGTAATTGAAAAACTAGAAATATTATGACTTGGATCAGGTTCATCTTAGTCTTTAAACTGACATTCTTGCCCTATAGCACTTTTTAAAGGCCCTTACCAATATTGGCTCTTGCTTTCTTGGTTCATCATAAAAGTTGTAGTGAATTTGTAGAAAATCAATTCTACTCCACTGATTTATCCTTCTGCTAGCACAATAACGCTTGGACTACTGTAATATTATAGTAACACTAAAATCCAGTTATTTGAGTCTTGTATCTTTGTTCTTTTTAAAAATTATTATTGTATGATGTCTGCTTAAAAATTAGCTTTCCTAGCAATTATGTTAACCACATCTGATTTCCAGCTATGTTAATTGCAGACACATGATCTTACAAATCATCAACAAACTGTAGGACTAATGTAAAAGAGAGTGCTTTCCACACTGTAGATCAAAACCTGATAAGAGTGAGATGGAGCAAGACCTCAATGGTGAGATGCTGGTGATGGTGATGGAGAGACTGTGGAAATACTGTGGAGAAATGTGGAAAGGTAGAACAAGAGGACTGCTGAGGTAAAGGCCACAATTAAAGGTTTTGCTATGCTTACTATATGATAGAAGGAAAAGCTGATTACAGAATTGAAATAAGAGAATAGATTAATTGAGGAACTGTGTCTTGGGACCTCTGGGCTAAAACTTGTATTTGCATTGGGTGATGTTCTTTGCCTCCCCAACTAGTAGTCAGGAAATCAAAAGATTAATTGCCTTGGGAAAATCTATTATCATATACCTCTCCAGAGTGAAGAGCAATGATATCAGTTTAAATACAAAAAGGTTCGCCTAATCCAGGCCATGGTATTCTCAATTACTTGTTATGCTTCAGAGAGTTGGGCAATGACTAAGGATGACGGAGGAAGAATAGATGCCTTCAAGTTGTGGTGCTGGAGAAGAGTCTTGAACAAACCATAGACTGCCAAGAAAACAAATAAGTCTGTCTTGGAGAGGATGAAATCAAGTCTCTCCTTAGAGGTTAAGATTTTGAAGTTCCACCTCACTTACTTTGGGTGCATGGCCAGGAGAGATCGGTCCTTGGAGAAAGACATCATGCTCAGAAAGGTGAATGGACAGCACAGGAGAGGGAAATCCTGGATGAGATGGATTGAAACAGTAACTGGGGGCAATGGGGGTTGGTGTGTTGGAGTTAGTAAGACTAACTCAGGACAGGAAAGAGTTCAGAGCTGCTGTACATAAGTGTCACTATACATTGCAGTTGAATCAATGGCACATAAAACCAGTAGCATAATATAAAAAGTTTGGAAGCAGGAGTGGCACCCACTTTCTAAATAACATGTCTCTGGAAACTTTATGAACTCTCCTCCCTTTTTAAATTATTATTAATTTTAATGAAAGTTTACAGAAACTTAGGATTTCTATTCATTCATTGTTGCACTTTTCTCTCTGCCCAATCCCTTCCCTCCCCTACCCCACCCCATTCACTCTTCTCTTTGAAAAGTAAAAATAAATAAATAGATAGCTAGATAGATAGATAAATAAATAAATAAATTCTTTAATTGTTATACAATCCTTCCTCCCAAGTTCACTCCACCATGCAGCCTTCATTCTGGACTCTTGTGAGGACAATAATACCTAATCATATATTCCTTTTAAACAGTTCTCTCCCTCATCTGCTTCAGTGCAGTACACATTATTTATCCCCTTTTCTTAAGTTCACCCCAACCCCAATGTCTTTCCCATTTTACAACAGTAACGCTATGAAGTATTTGTCCTTTTGTGAAAGAGATATTTCACTTAGCACTTTCAGTTACAGAGGTGAGAAAGAACTCAAACTCCCCTAGATAGAAGTTGCCCCTTTTTGGGATCCCTGCCATTGAGGGGCCATCCCAGGGATCAAAGAGGACAATGGAAACTGGGAAAGGAAGCTGACAAGAAGGGGAGAGACTCTTTTTCTCAGCTGACATGCTGAGGTAGAGAGAGAGCTGCCTTCGAAGGCCCCTGTACAGAAACTGCTTAAGTAAAACATCTTTTCTTGCATCACTATCCCATTCCACAGACAAA
Source organism: Elephantulus edwardii (assembly GCF_000299155.1). Lineage (NCBI taxonomy): Eukaryota > Metazoa > Chordata > Mammalia > Macroscelidea > Macroscelididae > Elephantulus > Elephantulus edwardii. The sequence goes on from NW_006399925.1 coordinate 3,879,297, forward strand.
GGAAGGCACAGAAATTGGTAGAGGACACTACAAAATGGTGACATTCCTGCAGGCTACACTACAGACCAAGAAAACCTGAAGGACTTTAGGAAAAGTGAAGTTTCCCAGTAAGGACTTCCAAGAGAGTGAGTGTGCTACCTCAATGTATTAAGCGTTAAGACTTCAAGTCAAAATAATCCTGAGGGACAAAGTAGAATTGTCCCAATAGGTATGTTGTTGTTGTTAGTGTGTGCCGCTGAGTCACTTACTACTCATAGCGACCCGATGTACAACAGCCCTAAACTCTGCTCTCTCCTGTGCCAATCTCACTGTCTCTGACACACCTATCCCGATTACGCCAGTCACCGAATCAATCCTCCTCCTAGAGGGCCTTTCCTTCACTGTCCCTTCACCCGACCAAGCATGCTGTCTCTCTCCAAGGACTGGTCCATCCTTACAACATGTCCAAAGTATGTTCGACGGAGTCTCAGAATCCTTACCTCCAGGGAGCAGCCTGGTTTAAACCTCTCTATTATGAATCTGTTTTCCTGGCAGTCCATGGTACCCTCAATACTCTCCTCCAACACCAAAGCTCAAAGGCATCAATTCTCCTTCTATCCTCCCTAGTCGTTGTCCAACTCTCTGATGCATAACAAGTGATTGCAAAGACCATGGCCTGTATCAGATGCACCTTAGTCTCCAGAGAGACACCATTGCTCTTCAGTACTTTGGAGAAGTCTCTAACAGCAGACTTTCCCATTGCAGCACATTTTTTTATTTTCTGGCTGCTGGTGCCAAGAGTGTTGATTGTGGAGCCAAGCAGACCAAAGCTGTGAACAATCTCAATCTCTTCACCATCCGTCCTGATGCTGCCAGTTGGTCCAGTGGTGAGAATCTCTGTCTTGTTGACATTGAGCCTCTATCCATATTGAAGGCTGCAGTCCTTGACCCTCTGCAGTAAGCACTTGAGGTCCTCCTCAGTTTCAGGAAGCAGAGTTGTGTCATCTGCACAACGCAGATTGTTGACAGATCTTCCACCAATCCTGATGCTGCATTTCTCTTCATAGAGCCCAGCCTCCTGGATGATCTATCTGTTCTGCATACAGGTTGACTAGGTGTGGAGACAGGACACATCCCTGGCATACGCCCTTCCCAATTTTGAACTATGAAGTGTTTTCTTGTTCTGTTCTGATGACTCTCTCTTGGTTCAAGTATAGGTTTCTCATTAACGCAATCAAGTGTTCTGGGATTCCTATCCTTCTCAGAGTCAGCCACATTTTATTATGATCCACACAGTCAAATGCCTTTGCATAGTCAATGAAATACAGGTATACATTCCTCTGGTATTCCCTGCTTTCCGCTAAGATCCATCTAACATTAGCTACAATATCCCTAGTACCATGACCTCTTCTAAACCCAGCATGGACTTCCGGCAGTTCTCTGCTGATGTGCTATTCCAGTCGTTTATGGATAATCTTCAGCAGAATCTTGCTTTCATGTGAAATCAATGATATTGTTGTATAGTTTCCACACTCTGTTGGGTCATCTTTCTTTGGAATAGGAACAAATATAGATCTCTTCCAGTCAGTTTGCCCAGACTGAAATATTTATGAAAGAAAAATCACCACAAAATTGCTTCTTTTTTCAGCCAGCAATAAGTTGCTTTATCTTCAAGATAAGTATGATGCAATTTTAATTGTTTTTTGCTTTGTTTTTTCACAGGTCTTATCAGTTTAAGGAAGTTCCCTTCTGTTAGTAGTCTGTTGAGTGGTCTTTTAATAAGATTATTGAAACTTGTCAATTGCTTTTCTTTCATCTGGTGATGCTATATAATCCTTTGCTTCTAGTTAGTTGTTAAGCATTTAAAAAAAATCTACAGCTTATTTTTTACTGCAAAATCTTAATCTAGTTTAGATATCAAAAAAATATTGGTCTCAAACAATGATTTTTATGTTTTCTCATCTATTTTGAAGCTCTTTCTCATATGTGTCGGGTATGTTGCCATAAGGGAGCAGTCCTTGGAGAAGGATTTCATGCTTGGAAGGATGGAGTGCCAACACAGAAGAGGAAGACCAATGATATGGACTGACATAATGATGGGAGTCATAGAGGCAGGTGTGTTAGAGACAGGTGAGATTGTCTTAAAATAGGACAGAGTTCAGAGCTCTTGGGCATAAGGTCACTATGAGTAGCAGGCAACTTGACAACACATAACAACACAACAGCAATCACTACACCACCATAGTCCCTCTCTAAAGTGAGCTCTGGTGGGTTATTGATAAGCAGTTGTTCTGGCAACCCAAAGTTCAAATCTATTCGCTTTTCTATGCGAAAAAGATCAACAATCTTTCCCAGTGTTATTTACAGATGCTGGAAGGGCAACTGTAATCTGATAGAATGGTACATAAAAACAAGCTCTAAGTGAACAAATGACAAAATTAAAAAGATCTCTAGATTGGCTCCTTAGATTGGATTGCCTTAGTCTTGGACTGATAGCCTCAAGGTTGTAAAGTATGAATAAACAGTTCAGATGTGGAGGTCCTCTGTTGGTGGTGGTGTGTACCATCGAGTTGGATCCAACCTATAGCTGACTTTCTAAAGGGTTTCCAGAGGCAATTAATTGAATGAGAGGAGATTGCCCATCCTTTTCTGGAGGAGCAGCTGATGGATTCAAATTACACACATTTGAGACTGCAGCACAGCTTCTCGTCACTAGGCCACCAGAAATCAGATGTCTTCTGGAAATCTTAATTTAGTTTTCCTATTTCCTATTGATAGTGAGATGTCTCTATCTTCTCTAAAGGCAATATGTATGTGATAAAATGTGGACCCCAGCATTAAATCAGTACATCCCAACCAGTTAGGGGAGAATTGCAACTTTAAGTATCAGGACAAGAAGGCTAGCAGGGTGATGGTGGATGTGTGGGTTGGGATGGTGTGATGAAAGCTTTGCAAGAGAGATAAGAGTGAGACTGAATAGGAAAAGGATAATAAGTAATTATAAAAACACAGACTAGGAATGAGGGACTTTGGGAGCCATAGCCCATAGGGAACTGCACTGTTCAGCCAAAAGTCAAACTTTTGTTAGTACAAATCAAAAAGCAATTTGAAGGGAGAAAGATGGGCAATCTATGTTATGTATAGCCCTGGAATATCAATAACAACAGAACGTCATCTATGAATTTACTCAGACTTGAAAGCAAAGAAGAGGAGAAGAAGGAGAAAGAAAAGGAGGAAGAGGAGAAGGAGAAGGATGAGGGGGAGGAGGAAGAGGAGAGAGGAGTAGTAGTAGTAACAGAGAGGAGTAGGAGGAGAGAAAAATCCATTCACTAACCTAACAGACCCACAATCGAGTTATGGATATACTACTGTGATTGGCTTTGGAAAGGTGAAATGTTTAGAAAGAAAGAAAGTTGTATAAAACATACGTAAGACGTAAGTCTAGAATGTGAAATGTTCAAGACACACAACCTATATAATTAGGATACAGAGAAAAGGCCCAGGAGAGACGTTGTTTGAACTAATTAGATCTTCCTTTAATTTGTGCACACAAAAAACTGATAAGGCTTCCTACATAGAAAAATTAAGGGTTCTCTCCCTCAAGCTAATGTATGTTCATGTAGGCAATACCTGCGTTAACCACAGGAGTGGTCAGTAGGAGAATTTCCTTCCTTAGCCTGGCCACAGATTTCTCCTGGAGGACTCCGAGTTGGGTCACACAGCCTTATTGTCACTCCCTTTGCTACTGAACACAGCTGTTTGCAATCTGCCCTGGCTCCCTGGGCAGGCTGGAAAATCCCTGTAATTTCAAACAGGCCTTGACCCTGTCTCTGACTTTCCTCCAACCTCCCCCCACCCCCCGCAAGGTGGGGATCGTGACTCAGGCTGGACACTGTTGGTGCTTATCTCTGGGGGCAATCCCACCAGGAAATAGTTGAGAATCACAGTGGGAACTTAGAAGGTCTTATGGGCTGCTAGATTCTGAGTGAGAGGGGTGGGAGGACGTTCTTTGGGAGCTTTCCGGACTAAATCAATCCTTTCCCTTTCAGCTTACAGATAAAAACCTGAAGTGCCATTCCAGCGCTCAACACCCAAGAATGTCCCCACACAGCTGACATTATGACAGCATTGGCTTCCATTAAAACTTGTGAGATCGTTGGCCGCCAGACCCATCCCTGTGGTTTAACAAATCCCAAGAAACTTCTGCAAATTAGTGAATTAAATAGCCATAGTCATAGCACTAAAAGAAAAAAAAAAGCTTCTCAGACCCCTAACATTGCAAATATAGATGAATGGATTATAATAATCCCTTAAATTTATATGGTACTTTTTAGTTTACAATTCACTTTCAATAGTGCATTTGATCCTTGGGACAGCCTTATGAAGTATCAGGGAAGCTATTATTAGTCTCTATTCACTCTGTTCCCATGATTCTTTGGAAAAAACCTCCTCTAAAACACTTATCACTTTGTTCTGTAATTACTTGCTTACAGGGTGTTACAGTAGGAAAAAAAAACATGAGCTTTGGAATCAGATAGACCTGAGTGTGAAAGTTGGCTCTGCCACTTACCATCTGTCTGATCTTAGGTTAGGTTCTTCTATGTCTTAGTTTTCCCATTTATAAAAGCAGGGCTACAGATCTGGGGTTCTCACCAATTTACTGTAAGCATTAAATAATGGCATGAATGTTAAAGAAAGTCCGATGTCTAGAATACAGTATTTACTTGATAAATATTGGATTACTTCTTGCTTGTTAAGAATGTGAATGAATTGAAGATTGATCTCACACTTTATTTATCATTATGTCCCCATAAATTAGGACACTATTTGTCACAAAGAGATTGTTTTAAAATAAGAAAGAATAAAAGTGTTGTAGAAATGAGCAAAATCTACAAGCAAGTCAACACAACCACAATAGGATTCAGTGTTCTGTCTAGGATCACAAATATCAGATGTGGGACTCAAGTTCTTGTTTTCTTTTACCTTCTAGGATGTTCTTTCCACTCTCACGTGCCCTAAAATATCTGTTGTCAATCTTCCCTTTAGTTAATTAAACATTTTCACAAACCCTCCTTGACTTTTCAGACACTTTACTGTCATCATTACTTGTCTTTTTAAAAAAAACACACAATTCTTTAAAAAATAATGATACTTGTTTGCACAATAAACTGAGAAAACACTGGCTGGTGAGTATCCATTGATTGTACCTGAGTATCATATCTTACTCCTGCACTAACAGATGAGTTCAAACCACAGGGCTTGAGATGAGTAGTAGGCTATAACCACTGCACTACCAAGCTTTTCTACCCAGTCTATGTTGTTGTTGCTGTTGTGTGCCATCAGCCCATAGCCAGCCCTTCATGGTGTTTTCACTGGCAGCAATCAAAGGGAGGAGATTGTCCGTCCTCCCACAGAACAGCTGATGGATTTGAACCAATGCTTTCAGGATTACAGTGCAGATTCTTACCAGCCAGTCATATGTAACAGCGAGCTCTGGTGGTTTAATGGTAATGAATTTCACCGTCAGCCCAAAGGCACAGGGTTCAAATCCAACTATTCCTCTGTGGGAAAAAGATGGACAGTGTCCTCCACTATGATTGACTGCCTCTGAAAACCCATTAGAGCATTCCAGCTCCAGAGTATATAACGAGAAGAAGAAGCAAGCACATTGCAATGAAGGTTGTTTGAGAATTGTCTATGAAGAAAGTAAAAAGGATTGAGTAAAACATATTGTATTTTAGTATTTCTTAGTAAACAAATAAACAAACAACCCGCACTAGTGGTTGTTGAGTAAATTTTGAATTATTATGACCATATAGGACAGGTAGAATTATCCAAAAAGGTTTTCAAGGCTGTTAATACTTTTTAGAAACAGATTGCCATGTCTTTCTCATAAAGAGTAGGTGGTTGATTTGAAGCATTGCACTTTGTTTAGTAGCCAAGGCTTTACCATTGCACCACTAAGGCTCCTTGTTTCCCAGTAGATATATGCTGAATCTAATTGTGTTAATACTTGTTTCTAAACCTTCAGTACCTTTTCATATCACTGAGGATCAAGGTCAAAATCAGTAACTTGGTCCCTAAATTTCAGCCTCCCTCATGTAGTATACAAATTCATTTTCACCACCGTCCTCACTGTTTTGCTTCTAATTCTTTGACCTTCTTTTAGTCTTCCCTTAGACATATCTGCACCACTTAAGAGAAGCTTGTGTTTCCCTTTTTCCTCATTGCCATCAAATTGATTCTAAATCATGGGGACCTTATGTGTGCAAAGTGTTAGTCAGTTGGCTGATTGTCAAAGTGGCTTTCCCAGTACGTTGCTTTGACTCTTGTTACATGTATGGGAGGAGCTGTGTTAATGAAGTGAATGTGGTGAATAGTATCTTTTGGGTAGCAACATGCAAATAGGGTGTATAGGGTACTAATGAGGGAATTAACAAGTTTAACCGACCCATCAGGTTTAACTTGAGCAGATGGAAATAGAATATGTGAATCTCAAAATTAGCAAGAAAGTAGCACAGAATGAATTGTCATAGACATTCCTGTGCCAGTCAGATTGGAAATTAGACAAGAATAGCAGCAGAGAACCAGAAAGCATGGTGAGACAGAACATATTTGGGACTGCTACACCATGGAGCTAGATCCAGGGACCTTTGTCTAAGCTTGCTGGTGGACTGGGGTAATGAGGAGGGCAGCATAGTTAGCAGGACTAAGGAAATTGTGTAATACTAATCTAAAGATGGAGATCTGGTGGCCTAGTGGCAAAAAGATATGCTGCAATCCCAAAGGCATGTGATTTGAGACCACCAGTTTCATCAAGAGAGATAGATGAGCATTCTCCTCCTGTGTGCTTAAATACCTCTGAAAACCTGCCAAAGAGTCAGCCATGGGTTGGTTCTGACTTATGGTACACAACAACAACAACAACCTGAAGATGAGAAACTGACGTTCTAATGACCTGAAATTGTGCCAGAGAAGATATTCTTACCGAAGAATGCCTGCTGCTTTCAACCTAGATTGTAACCTAATATCTTCTCTAAGAATATTCATATTTGTATGTTCTGTGAATTTTGTGTGCCTACTGCAACAGATTGGCAGATGCACTAATAGAACAGTAAGAGCCTTGCAAGGGGCAGTTGGTGTGACAATTGGTACATTGGTAGAAAGAGATACAGAAATGTGAGGGAGGGGAACAAATGCCCCATAGGAATTCATTTTGGACTGTGGATACTGTGAATGGGGTCTGTTCCTCCCTGTGAAGATAAGGTAGGTCAGATGTGACCATTCCAAAGCTGCCTGTGTTGTTTCTGCAAAATTGTAATTCTCCATGGGAATCTCAAGGCTATGATTTAAGCTAAAATGCAGCTTCTTCTGAGAATCATTTTTAACTCTCAATTTAAATTCATTTTCTATAATGACTTATAAGGTACAAGTCTTTCCTTAAGACTTTTTATGCCTACTTCATAGATTTACAACTTTTACTTTACTGTGGTTATTTGATCAATGTTTTTCTTTGCCCTCTCTAGGTAAAATTTATGGAAACAAAGATTGGGTCTCTTTGTGTTCATTTTTGCATTTTCTATCAGTGCGCCTTACTCACAGTAGGTACACAACATTTGTTGGATGTAAGGAGTGGCTCATAAAGTTGTTCTTTACTAACTAGCCAATCAAAGAATCAGTAGAAGAGTAATTAAGTGGTTAGTTATTAGTACCAAAGGTGGGTAGCAACACTGAAACTATTGGTCACTTCTATAATTAGGTAAATGTTTTTCATCTATTTCTTTCTGTGAAATGCTTGTCTTTCAGATACTATTCTAAAAAAATTAAGACTGACTAGGAAGAAGGATTAGCCATCTACTTCTGAAATAACAGGTCTTCAAAAGCCCTATGTACAATAGAGCACACTTAGACTAGCAGACATGGCAACTGAGGCTGAGACCTCAAATACAGAAACACAAAAAAGGAGGAACAGTTGTAAGCAAACAGTAGTGATTAGAATGTGGAATGTGAGGAGCATGAATGTAGGAAAATTGGGCATTGTTAAGAAAGAAAAGGAACACATAAACATTGACATACAAGGTATTAGCGAAGTGTGATGGCTTGGCGTAGTACACTTTGAGTCGGGGGATCATATGATCTACCATGGCAGAGATGAAAAGGTGAGGAAAAAATGGGGTTTCTTTCATAATTAGAAAAGTCATTTCTCGATCCATCTTGAAATACAGTGGGGTGAGTGACAGGATAATATCCATATGCTTTCAAAGAACTCCAGTGAATACCACTATAATTCAAATATATAAACTGACAACTAGAGCCAAAGAGGAGGAAATAGAAGATTTCTACCAAATTTTGATGTCTGAAATCAATCAAACATGCAATCAAGATGAATTAATAATAATGGATGACTGGAACGCAAAAGTTAGGAAGAGGAAAGAAGGGTCAGTATTTGGGAGACAGGAACTTTGACAGAAATGAAACTGGAGATAGAATGATAGGATT